>NC_043001.1:121271221-121296221 GCF_006345805.1 Octopus sinensis | reverse complement strand
TCTTCGTGTAGTTTCGTTGGATCGCCTCCAGTTCTGTGATTAACTTGACACTGGATGGTGACCATAGCTGAGAGCAATAGTCAAAGTGGCTTAGGACAAGTATCCTCCAGAGGACCATCATGGTTTCTTGGTCTCTTGTTCTAAAGGTTCTAAGAATCCATCCGGTCAGCCGCCTACATTTCATTGCCAATTTAGCAACATGCACATGAAAGGTTGCATCATCACTCATGTAAATACCCAGGTCTCGCACTGATTGTGCCTCTGGGATTGCAATCCCTCCAGGTCCAGCGTATTTATTGGGTATTGCATTTAGTTTTGCATGCTGATAGCATAAAGCTTGAAACTTTTCAGCATTGAACTGCATGCTATTCTTTTCAGCCCACTTGTATATTTTTTTCAACTCACATTGCAGGTGTATAGTGTCTTCAGGGTTCTGTATTGCATGTGAAACTTTTGTATCACCTGCATAACTTGTGGTCGTGGCTCTCTGCGTGGCTGAGGGCATGCCTGAGAGGACCATTATGAACAGTAGTGGTTTCAAAACAGTGCCTTGCGGAACACCGCTCACTATTTGCGTGTTAATGGAAGTGGCCCCATTGGCTACTACCACCTGGCTTCTATCCTTGAGAAAGTCATGAAGCCGTTCTCCCAATTTTCCAACTATGCCAAGATCACGCAGTTTGTAACATATCATTCCATGATCGACTTTATCAAAGGCCTTTGCAAAGTCAAGATATATGACTTCCACATTTGGGTGGTTGAGCAGTCGTTTCAGCACCCAGTCATAGTGTTGTAGGAGCTGAGTTAGGCAGCTTCTTCCTGGTCGGAAATCATGTTGGGTGTCAGGCAGCAAGTCATTTTCTTCAAGGAAGGTGATTAGTTTCCTTCTGACTATTCGTTCCATGACCTTACTGATGTGTGAGGTCAGAGAGATAAGTCTGTAGTTCTTGGCCTCCGCTCTGCTACCTCCTTTATGAATAGGGCATATTTTACCTTCCTTCAGTTTTCTTGGAAGTTTGCCAGTTGCAAGGAAGCTCTGAACGAGGAACTGCAGTGGTCTTGCTAGGACTCTCTTACATACTTTTAGAAGGATTGCCGGGAATCCATCGGGGCCAGTAGCTGAGTTTGTTTTCATTTCATCTATAGCCTTTATGGCATCGTCTTCCTTTATATTGATGTAATCAATCATCGCTGCCTCTGATTTTATATCTGCAGTGGTAAAGAAGTCAGTTGGATTACTGACTTGAAAATGCCCTAGGGGTGGAGTGAAAATACTCTTGAATTGCTCATTTAGTATTTCACTTATCCTCATTGGATTTCCTATGAGTGTGCCATCCTTTTCAAGGAGTGGCCCTATCCTACAGTGCACCGTAGCTGTTTCTTTGGCATACCTGTAGAAAGCTCTGGGGTTAGATTTTATGTTGTCTATAGCCCAGGCTTCTTTGTCTGCTCTTTCTTTTTCCAATTGTTTTATTTTCAGGCGGGACTTTTCACTGCTTTCAATTTGTTTGTTTAGACGATTTGAAACTTTTGTACGCCGTCTCATTAGAATTTTCCTCTCTCTGGGGATTTTGTTCTTGTGTACAGTGGCCTTTCTCTCTGGGACACATTTGTAGCATATGGCTTGCATTACAGACATGAATTGTTGGAGTTTCATGTCGATGGAGAGACATTCAGGCCAGTTTTGTTTGAGGATCTCTTTCTCAATTCATTTCCAGTTTGCCTTATGGAAGTTCAAGCTGGAAAGATTCTGAGAGTTTCTTGTAGACTGCATGCCCATGCTTTCCTTTGGCCCGTACATGGTCAGCTCTACCATGTTGTGATCCGAGAGTAGTGTCGGTGTCACTTTCACATTATGGATGAGATCCATATTATTTGTGAAGCAGAGATCCAGTATGTTACCTGCCATGGTTGGTTGGAGTATTATTTGCTCCATGTACAGAGTGTTGATGAGGTTCAGGAGGGACCTCGCCTGTTCTCGTTCGCATCGTGTCATTCCTGGGAGAGAAAGGCCCTCGGGCCATCTGACATTGGGCAGATTGAAGTCTCCCATGAGAAGTACACTTATGTGTTGTTCTAATGTGACTAGAACTTCTATTTTTATAAGGCAGTCTTCAAACTTGCCTACATGGCTTGGGGCATCTGGAGGGTGATATGTAGCACATATAACTACACCAAGTTGCCTTATATGTACAATTAGTGTGTCACACACCGAATTTGAGTATATATATATATATAATATATATAATATATGTATATATATATATAATATATATATATATATATATATATATATATAATATATATATATATATATATATAATATATAAAATATATTATATATATATATATATTATATATATATATATTATATATATATATATCGATAGATATATCGATAGATATCTATATATATAAACCTGAGAATGTGTGTGTGTCTGTCTGTGTGAATCAATAAACTTGAGAACTACACAACCAATTTTATTCAAATTTTGCACATGCCTTACTTAGGGTCCATGTAGTGTTATGGGCAAAAACTTTTAACTTCTTGCCGAGGGCGAGCCCACAGCAATATCATATCTTCTCCACTATTTCGGTATTACGTGTTAAAAGTGAAACAAAAACATCTCTGTATTGTAATGTCACATGCTTTCACTTTCATAGTGAAACTAATAAAGTGAAACTAATAAAGTGAAACTATTATGTAAGAGGGATGAACCATTAACAGTGGACATCCATTTTGCTAGAAGAAGATCCGCTATGGTCTTATCTGCTACACCACTGGTTTTCAATTCATTTTAATCAAATTAATATTCAATTTTTCACCCTTATTATTTTTAACTTAAATTTACATGTATATATATATTCAAAATGTAACCGCGTGTGTACCGTTGGCAATTTTTTTCTCCGTCTTCCCTTCTTTGGATCTTTCCTTTTCCTATGAGCTCCGCTCGAAACGTTAAACCCTCCTTCTTTCCTGAGCGTCCAATAATACTATATTGTTCCACGTCCTCGCGTTGTTGTGTTTTCTCTTTGTGTTTTCATGTTTGGATTAAGTTTATATATATATATATATATATATATATATAATATATATATATATATATAGATAGATAGATAGATAGATAGATAGATAGATATAGATGTATATATATATTTACATGTATATATATATATATATATACATGTATATATATACATGTATATCTATACATGTATATGTATAGCTGTATATGTATAAATGTATTTCTATAGATATAGATGTATATGTATGTATATATGTATATATGTGTGTCTTTGTGTTTCTCCCTCATCACTGCTTCACAACCGGTGTAAAATAATATGTTGTCGCTAAAGATCCAATAAATTGAATTTCTTTTGATTTAGAAGTTAGTGATCTGAAAATGTGGGTATCTTAGAGCTGGTCAAAGTGTTTGTTATAGCTGTAATTGTCGCACACACACAAACAAATACACACACAGAAATGAAAACACTCACACACACTCTCACACTCACACACTCACACAGAAATGAAAACACACAGTTACACACTCACTCACTCTCAAACACACACACACACCACACACACACACACACACACGCACGCACACACACGGACACACACACACACACACACACACACGGACACACGCACAAGCAATGACCTGGAAACACTCTCTCACACATGCGCGCGCACACAGACACAGAAATGAAAGCAAATGGATCGATGTATAGATGTATGTTTGTATATAAGTATACTGTAAAGTGTTAATTTGTATGTATAATATATATATTATAAAATATGTCAGTTTCATTTAATTTCTGAACGGTTTTGCTGCCGTTTGTTTATGTACTTTGATGTATTTATCCATTTATTTCTACTAAGATAGAGACGCGAATAAAATTGATGATAAAGAAACGAAAATAACACTTTGGAAACAGCCTAAATGGAGATAACTGAGAAAGACTTGAAAATCAACGTAAGATCGTAATCATGTAAAGTAAATATAACGAATTATCCAGAATCCTTGTCCGGTACCGGATCGATCACAAAATCTAATCAGTTCGTGCCAATCAGGAGGCCAAACATTTCTGAAAGTGTCATCCAAATCTAACCAACAGTTCTTGGGATATCTCGTCCTCGGACAAGCAAACAAACAAACACGACTGAAAACAATACCTCCGTCTTCGCTAAGGCGGAGGTAGTAAAATAAGAAAATGCATACACATCCCTCACACACACACATACACACACACACACACACACACACACATATATATATATATGGAGGCACATGTTTTTAACACTCATACGTCTTTGCCATATTGTGACGAGGAAACGGGTGCTAACTGCGGGTTCACAAAATTAGAAATCGACCTCTGATAACTTAATAATAAGGCCTGAAACTATTTGGAAGAATTAGTTTTTCTAGTCACTAAGTGAAAAATCTATTGTTTAATCATGATCTCTATTCCGTACTGTGAGACTAAAATGTACGTTTAAAAGGAACATGAGAACCACGTTCATCTCGTATTTCTGAGTAACATATCGTTGGGTGGTGCTATCAATAAATACAAACGCATGTGTGTATATTGTGTGTATGTATATGCATGTGCATTTTAATATATCTGTGTACTTGTATAAATTTAATTGCTGTCGTTATAAGAATAATACATATATCGATATATGTGTGTGTATGCGTATGAATATTTATTGACATCAGTGAGAGAGAGAGTGTGTGTGTGTGTGTGTGTGTAGTTGTATGAAAATAATCGTCGCCTAAAAATTAATGTTAACTTGACATAATCTTTGGAAACTGAATTATTAGCTGTAAACGCTTTTGTATAATAAACTATTGATTTTGAAAAATATCACTTATTTAAAGGGCAATTTATGGCTTTCAAGCAAGTACTTAAACAGGAATTATTAGATGCAAATTATTGTTTATAAGTTTTTGTATTCAACTATTTCTATTAAAAAATGTTATATTTTTGTTTCTTTGGTATTTAATTAGCAGCCAAAATAAACCCAATGGATTCGCGTTTCCTGTTTTGACGTATCTGAGAAGTGATGTTATTAATAAAACTGATTTTATATTTAAACCCGCTTCGTTTTAACGATTTATTATAACAAGCAAATACTTTGTTGAAGGAGCACCAATTGGATAAAATACTGGATAACTGTATTCTTTTATTCTTTTAGTTGTTTCATTCGTTGGACTGCGACTATGCTGGGATATGACGAAATTCTTAATTATGACAGGTGGGTGGTCTTAATGAAGTATTCATGTATTTTTACTATTTATTTGGTTTCTTAAATGGGAGGATTATATTTTAGATCTAAGGTGATAGGTAATAAAATACCAATGGAATACAATTGGAGAAGAAACTGGTGAACACGTAAAAGATTAGATAGACATATGATGGCAGAATAAACAAACTAGAGAAAAGACAACCACACCAATTTGAACAATAACATCCACACTAGTAAAAAATCCAAGAACAAAAACTAATAGTTCTCATCCCATTTTTTCTTTTAGAAAACAATAATGACAGTTATCGCGATGGCAATGGTGATGGAAAATCCTAGAGAAAAATAGCCAGATGGAGAACTATTACAATAATCTGTGTCACAGAAACAGTAGAGTGCCGTCATGTTATTGAGGGGCGATGTCCAGTATCGGCAACCGTTGCTGTCGTCGATGCCCTGCAGCGCACCTTGTTTGTAACATCCCCGGATGTAACCGATCCATCCATCTGAAAAGGCGAGAAAAGAGAATGTTAGTGATGAAACAAAAACAAATTTTGGTTAATCAGTGTATATATATATATATATATATATATATATGTGCGTGTGTGTGTGTGTTACACACAAGCATCTCGAATGTAAACACGCTTCAGTATATTGTTTTATGTGCAGTCACTACCTGGTGCTTCAAAGTTGTTAACGTGTTATTTTCTGGTCAACACTGATAGAACAATCCAGACAAATCAACCAGACATTATTAAAGACAGGCTAGAAAATAGTTTTAAATTGATAGATGATAAAGAATATCGCTGTTAAGGAATTTGAGAAGCTTAATGAATATAAGGACCTGTAAATTGAAATACAAAGGATGTGGCGTCAAATATGTTTCCTGTCACAGCTATCAATATTCGAGCTGACAGGATAGTTAGCACACCGGGGTGGAGGAAATGTTTAGTGGCATTTCGTCTGTCTTTACGTTCTGAATTCAAATTTCACTGAGGTCGACTTTGTCTTTTTTCCTTTCGGGGTCGATGAAACTTCAAGCCTTGTGCCTTTAGTAGAAAGAGCGCCAATTACTACTGGTATCACGTCTACTCTCTTCATTGACCACAACTTTCGTATTTCCCACTTTAAATCGTCGTAGTTGTTTATTTTTTCTTCTTTCACATTGATTCTGTTGTCACCGGAGAATGCTATGTTGATAATCATACATGTTCTTTCTTTTTTATTCACCATAACATTGTGATCTTTGGTACCTCCAGCGGTAATACTAGGTTGAGGAAAAAGTTCAATATTTTTGTGGTGTGTGTGTTCATTCAGTTCATGACATGTTCATCCCAAATCTAGTCCGCATCTTCTTTGTCTTTCTGTCTAAGCTGTTTAGTTCGTCTATTTTCCATGCCATTACTCCTGCTCAATATCTAAGGAGTGAAGTCATTCAGGTGTTGATAGGTTCAATCTTATTCCGTCTGTTTAATTTCGACTTAAGGATCAGTCTCAGTCTACGCGAGTACTCCAAGCTTAAATTTTTCTGTCAGTTCTTTCTCCTTCAATTTATCCATTTCCAATATCACCAAGGACTTATAGTTTGTTTATTCTGCCATCATCATCTACTTCAAAACCTCCCCCGACGGTATCGCTAGCCCATCCATACATTTGATTTTGCCTCCATTCAAGAGTAACACGCCATACTTTTTCAGTTCGAACTCCATTCTGATATCAACACTGAGAGTATACACCGTATCAACGAGGGAACTGACTTGGGATTCATCTTTACCATAAAGTTTGAGATCATCCATGGATAACAAGTGGTTGACATTTTGTTGGCGGTTTTTGAATACACACCCACCCTTTGCTTTCCTCAGAATCAGTGTTAGTCATATCATGCACAGTACAAAGGTCAGTGGTGACAGGCAGTCGCGTTAGAAGATGACTCTCCTGATTTCTATTGTCCCTAAACTTCTTCCGTATGCTGTCAGTTCCGTCCTCCACTTCGACATACTTTTTCCGAGCAATCGCTCAACATTCGATGCAATACCAAATCGGTTCATATATACCATAATCCAAGGATGTAGGATCATATCGTACGCCTTACGATAATCGATCCATGACATGGCTAAGTTAGTTTTCCTCCTTGCAGTCTCCAGGCACAGTTTTGTCACTCAGGAGTTGATCCTTGGTACCTCTGCACTTAAGCTTGCAACCCTTCTACTCATGTGGCAGGACTCCATTTTTTCCCAGATGTTCGTACATTGACTCTGCGAGTATTCCAGTCAATAATTTCCACACAAATGACAAGCAGGATATCAGCCTGTAATTGTATACCGTATTGCCTTTTTCGGTGTTTTTCATGCACAGCACTGTCCTACCCATTCTCAATCACTCTGGTGTTACTTGGTCGGCATTTAACAAGGTGTTGAGTTGTGCAGCTATTCGTGCATGACATTCACCAAATCTTTTGGTTCAGTAGTCTTGAAATCCATCTGATCACGAGGCCTTCCAGTTGCCCATTTTTTGCTGATTTCCTTCACTTCCCTATCTGAAATGACTAGTTCTGCCTGTTATTCTGAATAACCTATTCTGCTGGTAACCTTTCATTCTTTGGTCGTATCTGACCAAATTTGCTTACTTTGAAACAAGGTGCTGTTTCAGTTGCTCCATTACCACTTTCAGGCCCTTTCTTTCAACATTATACTTCCTGTTCAGTGCCCTGTATTTTTGTTCGCTTCTAAGATCTCTCTTTTCTTTTCGGTTTAACACAGAAATGTCCTTCTTCGAGAGCATATCTAAACCCCACCTGTATTCTTCTTTTCCACCATGGCTCTTTTCTTTTGTCACTCTCATTATATTTCTTTTTCTTGACATCAACACCCACAATTTATGCCACAACAATACTTGCTGCCTTGATCAAATTATTTGTTTCTGTGATGTTTTTGTCCTGATGTATTTCAGAATTTCAGTCACAGCTTTCGTCTCTTGGTTCAATTTCCACAGATCGACCTTTTTAAGGTTGAAAATAATGTCGCTATCATTCCCCCATGGCCTTGGCTTTATTTTGTCGTAGATTGCCTTTTGCCAATCTGTCATGTCATCATTAGTTTTAATGCCTTCTTCCAAACCATTTATACGTCTCTCATCGAGCAAGCTATCACTGTTCCTTTCCTGTGGTTTATTAGAGATTTCACCTGTTTTCTGCTATGAGATTATTTTTATCACTCGGAACTGTATAGTCATCGTTTCCTCTGCTGTTGGATAACGACAGGCTGGAGTCGAAATAGTATCTCTGAGCCTGCCGGGTGTAACATTGTCACCAGTGTTTTTATTGTAACACCATCACTAGATGTATCATCAATCAGAGCATAGGCAGATTCCAACCGCTTCCTTTCATTATTATCATCATCACTGATATTATTATGTTGAATTTTTCCTATTTGTCATTGTTAATATTTCCTCTGATCCGACATGAGTTTTCGCTAAATTATTATTATTAACATTATTGCCACCATCACCATTATTACCATTATTATTACTATTTCCAATTATTATTAAAAGGTATTATTGAATGACGTTTAGTTTCAACCTTTGTCTTGTACTTGAGACGCTCATAAATATGTGAGTGTTTCAGGGAATAGTAGGAGCAAGATAGATAGCTTGGTGAATAGATTAAATTCCACAGGTCTGTAAATAGATTCGGCAGACGGTGAAAAGATCTGCAATGGGCATTCCAGTATGATAAGGAGACAAAAGCGGCCTCATACTCTTGGGATTAGCAGAGGTCAAATGTGTTAACTACTCATAGAGATAAATGAAAGCGTTGACCTTGGTCTTGAAAAGAACCTAGTCTTCTTGTTCTATTTTTAATTATTGATAGAAAAAATAATTATATATATATAGGTGAGAAAGTTGGTGTGTGAAAGCACGTGGTTGGATATATAAAAAATAGAAAAGAGTGAAAAACTACAGAAGGCTTGTGTTATAAGGTTGAAGAATATATTTAAGTCGTTATGTTAGAAAAATGTTAAAATTTTGTTATAAAATTTTGTGTCATGTCTTCGTTTACATAACGAAGACATGACACGATATAGGTAAAGAAATTTGAGAAATTTGAAAAGTTTACACGAAACCGGGTATTTCTCCAAAAGCTACGAGGGGCGTTCAATAAGTAATGCTCCTGACCCACTTCCCATAGCAGTAGAGCAACGAAACTTGGCACAGTTATTAGCCTTTTTCTACATAGGAACCACCCAGAGTTACGCATTTCTCCCGTTGTTTGATGCAGCTCTGGAGACCGTTTTTGTAGAAGACCCCAGCTTGGTCCTCCAACCTGAACGTGACTTCAGAAATCAAGGCTGCACCATCTGGGAAACGCTTTCCTTTCAAAAACAACTTCATGACTGGGAAGAGGTGAAAATCAGAGAGTGCAAGGTCAGGAAAGTAGGGGGATGGGGGAGGAGTTCATAGCCATACGCCTGTGCTTCTGATCTGGCGACAAGCGAGTTGTGGACCGGAGCGTTGTCATGCAGGAGGAGGATGCCTTTGCTGATCTTGCCCCGCCTCTTGATTTTGATAACTTCTCTTAATTTCCTCAAAAGTGAAGCATAATAGGCTCCTGCAATTGTGGTACCCTTTGCCAGGAAATCTGTCATCACTACTCCGTCCTGGTACCAGAAGACTGTGAGCATGACCTTGCCAGAGGAGGGCTGCACCCTTGCCTTCTTTGGAGGGGGTGAGTCACAGTGCTTCCACTGCATTGACTGGGCTTTGGTCTCTGGATCATCGTGATGGACCCAGGTTTCATCCTGTGTAATCAGTCTTTTGAAAAATTTTGACTCATCTTCTTGGCACATCTCCAAATTCACCCTCGAGCACTCGACGCGTTCTTGCTTCTGGAAAGGCGTGAGCAACCTGGGAATCCATCTGGCAGACACCTTTTGCATATGCAAATGGTCATGAATGATAGTTTCCACAGACCCAGTACTAATCTTGACCTCATGGGCTATTTGGCGAATAATTATGCGTCGATCTTCCAAAATGGCAGCCTCAACTTGACGGACAGATGCCTCATCAATGGCAGAAGGGGCGACCAGATCTGGGAGATGTTTCCACGGAGTTCCGACTATGTTTGAATTCACGATGCCAGCGTTTTACAAGGTCATATGATGGGGCATCATCACCATAAGTTACTTTCATTTCATCAAAAGTCTCCCGTGGTGTGAGTCCTTTAAAATACAAAAACCGGATCACTGCTCGACACTCAACAGGCTCCATTTCACACTTGACTCGGTTCAAACACCTGTAAATCAGAAACCACAATTAATTCAGAGCTGTAACTTGCCACTCACTCTATAGAGATATAAATGATTGCACATGCAAAATTTCAGCTAGATCAAACAACTGCAAGTGGGTCAGAGGCATTACTTATTGAACGTCCCTCGTATGTTACTATACACAAAATTTTATAACATTTTTCTAACATAACGACTTAAATATATTCTTCAACCTTATAAAACAAGCCTTCTGTAGTTTTTTCACTCTTTTTTATTTTATGTATATATGTATATATACTGATGTTCACTTCATTGAATTATTTTTCCTTTGAAATTTTTCTTTTCTTTTTATAAGTTTTACTGTGGTTTACAGTTTTTGTAATTGTGCAGTTTCTATATATTGGCAGGTGATTACCTTCTTAATTTTTTGTTTTTTATCGTGCACTTAATTGTGTTGTTACAATAAAAGGAATGTTTACATATTCGGTTAGTCAAGGAAAAAAGAAAGATAAAATTTTCACACAAAATTGTAGATATTAAAATTTAAAAAAAAACTTTTTTAGATGTTCCTTTATATGTCCGATGAGAGACGACTGTTTTTGCAATAAAAAGGATGTCTACATTTTCGAATACTCAAGGAGGAAGGAAAGGAAAGAAAAGGAGGGTAAAAGTTTTACAGAAAATTGTAGACATTAAAGTTTTAAAAATTTACTAACGATGATCTTTTGTATGTCCGAAAAGAGAAAACTATAGTGTTCTTATAATAAAGAGGATGTTTACATTTTCGAATTGTCAGGGAGAAAGAAAAGGATATGTATTCGCAGAAGTTGTGGATATTAAAATTTTTAAAGCTGATCGTTTCTGTGTTCGAAAACTATAGATATATGTTTCTTATTTCGAGGGAAATTTAAAATACTCACAGGAAGTTGTAGATATTCCAGTCTTTGAGATTTATTTTTCAGTTTTCCTACTGGGTTGTATTAGTGTTTCTGTGCCTTGTATTATTATTATTATTATTATATTATTATTATTGTTGTTGTTGTTGTTGTTTTTGGTGAAGTTATTTAGATATAAGATAAGAAATATACGGATAGCCTTTTACCCGAGAATTTTCCACTTAAATGTTTGCATGTACAGTTTCTAGTTCTGCATTATCCAGTTCCGGCTTGTTTTGTTTAATATGTCTGTATTACCCTATTTATAAGTGTGACTGTGTGCAAATGCAAGAATTATGGGGGGGGGGTTGTATGCTTGTATTGTCATATGTGCGTACCTGTTTGTATACATATTCATGTGTGTTTGTGTGTAACGATATATGTGTATAACCATGTGTATGTTGACTTACCTTTCAGGGGTGGGTTTTTCTGCAGAGCGCATTTTGAATATGTGGAATCGCACGTTGAACTTTTGAATAAATATGATTGAAAGTTGCCGCCACAGGCCTTCTCCACTCGATTGGAGCAATAGTAGCAGGTGAGGGCAGCAACTATAAGAGGAGAAAAGAAAAGAGAATGTGTTATGTTTATATAACAGTTAAACGCTGCGAAAGGTACCGTTATTCTCGGTTTAAATACCAGTATAGCGTTTTCTTTCTCTCGAAAACTTCGCCTCTGTTTTAGTGCAAAGACCCAATTCCTCAGGAAAAAAAAAACTCCAGGAAAAATTTGTTTTAAACTTTTTTTAAATCTTCCGATGCCTTGTTTGTACTGGTGATGGAACTATTCATATTTTTACAAAAGAATATGTACAGGGAAGTCCCATAAGTTAAATAGTTCCATCCAGTCTGTTTGAAATAAATTTGCATTTTTCAACACAAAAACTTTGGTTTTTCCACGAAATGTAACATCACTTATCATTTCGCCCGTAAAATGCAATTTTTTTCCTGAAACACCTCGCGCAATTTTCGAGGTTTTCTTTAATCTAGGTTTCCCTATTTTTTTCCATGTATCTGTATTAATTATCGTGATATCTCTGCTCGTATCCATTTGTAACTTGGTATTAACACAATTCATTTTTATGGACACACATTTTCTTCTCTGATCCTCGCTTAGAATTTTTTAGCAATACATTCTTTCTAAGTTGAGGTTTTATGCCCGGTTTTTCCACAATCAAAACATTTACGATTTTTAAAAAGATAATTACTTTTCAAATGTAAACCTCTGTACTCATAGCATGGATTTGGTCTTGATGTTCGTTTTTCTTTTTTATTATTCGTTTCAGGTCGATACGCATGTATCTGAGAGCAAACTTTTTCTTCAATTTTGGCCGCGTCATGCCTTAAATTTATAATCCTATGGCATTCTTCAGCCGTTGCCTGTATAGTTAATTTTTGAGCCTGTTCTATTTTTTTTAGTATACGGGAATGTATGTCAGTATCTTTTTTTGCCGTTAACCCTTGAACAAAAATTAGACATTTGAAAAATTCGGGGTTATTTCATTTACTTTTTCACACTCTCGGTTAACTACTCCAGCATAAGGAAATCGTCATCTGTTAACTAAATTTAAACATTGCCAACGAGTATTGAACAGGGAACTTCTTTCGCTGAAAATTCTCGATAACAAATTAACTGTTTCATCGAAACAAATCTCACCTGGTTTCTTCGACAGAATATAGTTACGGTAATTTTCGTGTTTGGCAAGGGATAACTTCCTTAAACGTAGTTGCACCTTCTTTTCGTCATTCCAATTTTTACATTTTTCTTTGAAGATTTCTTCATATCTTCTAAAATATGCAGAAAAAGTAGTACCCTCTGGGTTATAAATAAATTCTCTGATTGAATTTGCTACGCTGTCAGACGAGAACGAACCTGAAATATTTTCGGACTTTTTCAACATTACTTCCAGCAACTGTTGGCATTATATTGCTGCTGTTGTAGTTGTTGTAATTGTTGTTGTTTTTGTTGTTGCAACTTCACCACGCAAGCCTACGAATCTCCATGTTAATGATTTCTCTTTAAAAAAAATCTAAACGTCCGACGTAAACTTCGAATATCTCGTCGCCACTTTTATATGCTTGTCACAAGCTGGCTTTATAAATTAACGAAGCGAGGGTTAATCAATGTGTTCACACAACGTATTTCGAGACTACCAAAACGCTCTTTTCGATTCTTACTGACCTCTACTCTTTATAAGAGTTCGGCTAGTCCATTCTTCCAATCTCCCAGGGGGTGTCAATGACTCCCTCTTCTGGGATTCTGGCAATGATGAGAGTATCAAGACCCTCGCCCATTGTCAAAATTTTGTCTTTATTTCAATCTACAAACTCCAGAAATTCCTCGTCCTCCTTCCGTATAATTTTCAGAGGCTTGTCCGAGAAATGTTCTTATAGTTCCGTTTTTTGTAGTTGATGTGGTTGTTGTCGTTTTAGTTGTTTTTGTTTAGGCTTCCCCTGTTGCTGATCCTGTTCTGTCTCTCGCTGTTATTGAGAATGCTGTTTCAGTTCTTGATGTTGTAGTTGGTTTATTTCTTCTTCTTCTCTTCTTCTTCTTCTTCTTCTTCTTCTTCTTCTTCTTCTTCTTCTTCTTCTTCTTCTTCTTCTTTTTGCTGTTGGTTTGTAACTTTGGTTTCGAGATTTGGCACAGAGTTCTTCAGCCTGGTGCCCACAAACTTTTGGAATTTAGGAGTTATTTCACCTTCTCTCTCTCTCTCTTTTTTTTGGCGGGAGACTGCTCGATGATCACATACTCGGGTGATTTTGTCTCGTCAGAGGCCCATTCTATATCCGAAGAGTCAGAAATTTTGGTGGACATTTTTCTATCTGCTTGTGTGATTGTTGTTATTGCCGCTGCTTCCCTCTTTGGATCTGTAACGGATTTAGCGTTGGGAATAGTGGTGCAGTGTGAAGTACCTCTCTCGACTTTTTCACAGAGGGACAGAAAGCTTTTACGTGATAGGTTTTGCAACAAATATGACGCCTGAGTTTCCAACCCTTCTATGACCATCCGCATCTATCGTACTCTCCGAAGCAGAAAAAAAATCTGGGATTGTATGGACTGCTTCCGGAACAAACAACTGAAACTCCATTGACACTCTTGCTTTGTTTTGTTGGGCCCTTGTTTTCATGCTTATTGTCTCCCCGTACTCTTCTAGCATTGCCATTACTCTTGCTTGGTCCCTATGAGGAGGTACATTTGAGAGCCTGGCCTCGGTCACACGACGTCCCATATATAAGGGAAGCATCACCAACTGGTCAGAGGAGTAGGTCACTGTAGCCATCCTGCGCAACTTCCTATTCGTTGTTGCAGCTGCGACCACAGTCCCATATTACCTTCACTAATGCCTTATAAAAAAAACTGATTGTACTCAAATTGCCCTTTTCAAGGCAAACCAATATTTGTTGTTTACGACTTCCCCCGTCAATTCGGTATCTGTAGGTTTGGTATGCTGGGAGTGGCATGTTCAGCTTCCAGGTGGCGAATTGGCAGAATCGTTATCACGTTGGCCAGAATCGTTACCACGTTGGCCAGAATCGTTATTACGTTGGCCAGAATCGTTATTACGTTGGCCAGAATCGTTACCACGTTGGCCAGAATCGTTACCACGTTGGCCAGAATCGTTATCACGTTGGCCAGAATCGTTAACACGTTGGCCAGATTCATTATCACGTTGGCCAGAATCGTTACCACGTTGGCCAGAATCGTTACCACGTTGGCCAGAATCGCTACCACGTTGGCCAGAATCGTTACCACGTTGGCCAGAATCGTTATTACGTTGGCCAGAATCGTTACCACGTTGGCCAGAATCGTTACCACGTTGTCCAGAATCGTTACCACGTTGGCCAGAATCGTTACCACATTGGCCAGAATCGTTACCACGTTGGCCAGAATCGTTATTACGTTGGCCAGAATCGTTACCACGTTGGCCAGAATCGTTACCACGTTGGCCAGAATCGTTATCACGTTGGCCAGAATCGTTACCACGTTGGCCAGAATCGTTATCACGTTGGCCAGAATCGCTACCACGTTGGCCAGAATCGTTATCATGTTGGCCAGAATCGTTACCACGTTGTCCAGAATCGTTACCACGTTGGCCAGAATCGTTACCACGTTGGCCAGAATCGTTACCACGTTGGCCAGAATCGTTATAACGTTGGCCAGAATCGTTACCACGTTGGCCAGAATCGTCATCACGTTGGCCAGAATCGTTATCACGTTGGCCAGAATCGTTACCACGTTGGCCAGAATCGTTACCACGTTGGCCAGAATCGTTATCACGTTGGCCAGAATCGTTATCACGTTGGCCAGAATCGTTATCACGTTGGCCAGAATCGTTACCACGTTGGCCAGAATCGTTATCACGTTGGCCAGAATCGTTACCACGTTGGCCAGAATCGTTACCACGTTGGCCAGAATCGTTATCACGTTGGCCAGAATCGTTACCACGTTGGCCAGAATCGTTACCACGTTGGCCAGAATCGTTATCACGTTGGCCAGAATCGTTATCACGTTGGCCAGAATCGTTATCACGTTGGCCAGAATCGTTATCACGTTGGCCAGAATCGTTATCACGTTGGCCAGAATCGTTATCACGTTTGCCAGAATCGTTATCACGTTGGCCAGAATCGTTATCACGTTGGCCAGAATCGTTATCACGTTGGCCAGAATCGTTACCACGTTGGCCAGAATCGTTATCACGTTGGCCAGAATCGTTACCACGTTGGCCAGAATCGTCATCACGTTGGCCAGAATCGTTATCACGTTGGCCAGAATCGTTACCACGTTGGCCAGAATCGTTATCACGTTGGCCAGAATCGTTACCACGTTGGCCAGAATCGTTATCACGTTGGCCAGAATCGTTATCACGTTGGCCAGAATCGTTACCACGTTGGCCAGAATCGTTATCACGTTGGCCAGAATCGTTACCACGTTGGCCAGAATCGTTACCACGTTGGCCAGAATCGTTATCACGTTGGCCAGAATCGTTATCACGTTGGCCAGAATCGTTACCACGTTGGCCAGAATCGTTACCACGTTGGCCAGAATCGTTATCACGTTGGCCAGAATCGTAATCACGTTGGCCAGAATCGTAATCACGTTGGCCAGAATCGTTGTTACGTTGGCCAGAATCGTTATCACGTTGGCCAGAATCGTTACCACGTTGGCCAGAATCGTTATCACGTTTGCCAGAATCGTTATCACGTTGGCCAGAATCGTTATCACGTTGGCCAGAATCGTTATCACGTTGGCCAGAATCGTTACCACGTTGGCCAGAATCGTTACCACGTTGGCCAGAATCGTTACCACGTTGGCCAGAATCGTTACCACGTTGGCCAGAATCGTTATCACGTTGGCCAGAATCGTTACCACGTTGGCCAGAATCGTTACCACGTTGGCCAGTATCGTTACCACGTTGGCCAGAATCGTTATCACGTTGGCCAGAATCGTTACCACGTTGGCCAGAATCGTTACCACGTTGGCCAGAATCGTTATTACGTTGGCCAGAATCGTTACCACGTTGGCCAGAATCGTTACCACGTTGGCCAGAATCGTTATCACGTTGGCCAGAATCGTTATTACGTTGACCAGAATCGTTACAACGTTGGCCAGAATCGTTATTACGTTGGCCAGAATCGTTACCACGTTGGCCAGAATCGTTATGACGTTGGCCAGAATCGTTATAACGTTGGCCAGAATCGTTATTACGTTGGCCAAAATCGTTATTACGTTGGGCAGAATCGTTATTACGTTGGCCAGAATCGTTACCACGTTGGCCAGAATCGTTATCACGTTAGCCAGAATCGTTACCACGTTGGCCAGAATCGTTACCACGTTGGCCAGAATCGTCATCACGTTGGCCAGAATCGTTATCACGTTGGCCAGAATCGTTACCACGTTGGCCAGAATCGTTACCACGTTGGCCAGAATCGTTACCACGTTGGCCAGAATCGTTATCACGTTGGCCAGAATCGTTATCACGTTGGCCAGAATCATTACCACGTTGGCCAGAATCGTTATCACGTTGGCCAGAATCGTTATCACGTTGGCCAGAATCGTTACCACGTTGGCCAGAATCGTTATCACGTTTGCCAGAATCGTTATCACGTTGGCCAGAATCGTTACCACGTTGGCCAGAATCATTATTACGTTGGCCAGAATCGTTACCACGTTGGCCAGAATCGTTATTACGTTGGCCAGAATCGTTATCACGTTGGCCAGAATCGTTATAACGTTGGCCAGAATCGTTATCACGTTGGCCAGAATCGTTATTACGTTGGCCAAAATCATTATTACGTTGGCCAGAATCGTTATGACGTTGGCCAGAATCGTTACCACGTTGGCCAGAATCGTTATTACGTTGGCCAGAATCGTTATCACGTTGACAAGAATCGTTACCACGTTGGCCAGAATCGTTATCACGTTGGCCAGAATCGTTACCACGTTGGCCAGAATCGTTACCACGTTGTCCAGAATCGTTACCACGTTGGCCAGAATCGTTACCACGTTGGCCAGAATCGTTATCACGTTGGCCAGAATCGTTATCACGTTGGCCAGAATCGTTACCACGTTGGCCAGAATCGTTATTACGTTGGCCAGAATCGTGACCATGTTGGCCAGAATCGTTATTACGTTGGCCAGAATCGTTGTTACGTTGGCCAGAATCGTTACCACTTTGGCCAGAATCGTTATCACGTTGGCCAGAATCGTTACCACGTTGGCCAGAATCGTTATTACGTTGGCCAGAATCGTTACCACGTTGGCCAGAATCGTTATCACGTTGGCCAGAATCGTTATTACGTTGGCCAGAATCGTTATCACGTTGGCCATCGTTACCACGTTGGCCAGAATCATTATCACGTTGGCCAGAATCGTTACAACGTTGGCCAGAATCGTTATCACGTTGCCCAGAATCGTTACCACGTTGGCCAGAATCGTTACCACGTTGGCCAGAATCGTTACCACGTTGGCCAGAATCGTTTTTACGTTGGCCAGAATCGTTATCACGTTGGCCAGAATCGTTATCACGTTGGCCAGAATCGTTATTACGTTGGCCAGAATCGTTACCACATTGGCCAGAATCGTTACCACGTTGGCCAGAATCGTTACCACGTTGGCCAGAATCGTTATCACGTTAGCCAGAATTGTTACCACGTTGGCCAGAATCATTATCACGTTGGCCAGAATCGTTACCACGTTGGCCAGAATCGTTATCACGTTGGCCAGAATCGTTACCACGTTGGCCAGAATCGTTACCACGTTGGCCAGAATCGTTACCACGTTGGCCAGAATCGTTATTACGTTGGCCAGAATCGTTACCACGTTGGCCAGAATCGTTACCACGTTGGCCAGAATCGTTATCACGTTGGCCAGAATCGTTATTACGTTTGCCAGAATCGTTACCACATTGGCCAGAATCGTTACCACGTTGGCCAGAATCGTTACCACGTTGTCCAGAATCGTTACCACGTTGCCCAGAATCGTTACCACGTTAGCCAGAATCGTTATCACGTTGGCCAGAATCGTTATTACGTTGGCCAGAATCGTTATCATGTTGGCCAGAATTGTTACCACGTTGGCCAGAATCATTATCACGTTGGCCAGAATCGTTACCACGTTGGCAAGAATCGTTATCACGTTGGCCAGAATCGTTACCACGTTGGCCAGAATCGTTACCACGTTGGCCAGAATCGTTACCACGTTGGCCAGAATCGTTATTACGTTGGCCAGAATCGTTACCACGTTGGCCAGAATCGTTACCACGTTGGCCAGAATCGTTATCACGTTGGCCAGAATCGTTATTACGTTTGCCAGAATCGTTACCACTTTGGCCAGAATCGTTATCACGTTGGCCAGAATCGTTATCACGTTGGCCAGAATCGTTACCACGTTGGCCAGAATCATTATCACGTTGGCCAGAATCGTTACAACGTTGGCCAGAATCGTTACACGTTGCCCAGAATCGTTACCACGTTGGCCAGAATCGTTACCACGTTGGCCAGAATCGTTACCACGTTGGCCAGAATCGTTTTTACGTTGGCCAGAATCGTTACCACGTTGGCCAGAATCGTTATCACGTTGGCCAGAATCGTTATTACGTTGGCCAGAATCGTTACCACGTTGGCCAGAATCGTTACCACGTTGGCCAGAATCGTTACCACGTTGGCCAGAATCGTTACCACGTTGGCCAGAATCGTTACCACGTTGGCCAGAATCGTTATCACGTTGGCCAGAATCGTTATTACGTTGGCCAGAATCGTTATCACGTTGGCCAGAATTGTTACCACGTTGGCCAGAATCATTATCACGTTGGCCAGAATCGTTACCACGTTGGCCAGAATCGTTATCACGTTGGCCAGAATCGTTACCACGTTGGCCAGAATCGTTACCACGTTGGCCAGAATCGTTACCACGTTGGCCAGAATCGTTATTACGTTGGCCAGAATCGTTACCACGTTGGCCAGAATCGTTTTTACGTTGGCCAGAATCGTTATCACGTTGGCCAGAATCGTTATTACCTTTGCCAGAATCGTTACCACATTGGCCAGAATCGTTACCACATTGGCCAGAATCGTTATCACGTTGGCCAGAATCGTTACCACGTTGGCCAGAATCATTATCACGTTGGCCAGAATCGTTACAACGCTGGCCAGAATCGTTATCACGTTGCCCAGAATCGTTACCACGTTGGCCAGAATCGTTACCACGTTGGCCAGAATCGTTATCACGTTGGCCAGAATCGTTTTTACGTTGGCCAGAATCGTTACCACGTTGGCCAGAATCGTTATCACGTTGGCCAGAATCGTTATTACGTTGGCCAGAATCGTTACCACGTTGGCCAGAATCGTTACCACGTTGGCCAGAATCGTTACCACGTTGGCCAGTATCGTTACCACGTTGGCCAGAATCGTTATCACGTTGGCCAGAATCGTTATTACGTTGGCCAGAATCGTTACCACATTGGCCAGAATCGTTACCACGTTGGCCAGAATCGTTACCACGTTGGCCAGAATCGTTACCACGTTGGCCAGAATCGTTACCACGTTGGCCAGAATCGTTATCACGTTGGCCAGAATCGTTAACACGTTGGCCAGAATCGTTATCACGTTGGCCAGAATCGTTATCACGTTGGCCAGAATCGTTACCACGTTGGCCAGAATCGTTATCACGTTGGCCAGAATCGTTACCACGTTGGCCAGAATCGTTATTACGTTGGCCAGAATCGTTA
Source organism: Octopus sinensis (assembly GCF_006345805.1). NCBI lineage: Eukaryota > Metazoa > Mollusca > Cephalopoda > Octopoda > Octopodidae > Octopus > Octopus sinensis. The sequence goes on along the minus strand of NC_043001.1, from coordinate 121,275,545 downwards.
CCACGTTGGCCAGAATCGATACCACGTTGGCCAGAATCGTTATCACGTTGGCCAGAATCGTTATTACGTTGACCAGAATCGTTACCACGTTGGCCAGAATCGTTATTACGTTGGCCAGAATCGTTACCACGTTGGCCAGAATCGTTATGACGTTGGCCAGAATCGTTATCACGTTGGCCAGAATCGTTATTACGTTGGCCAAAATCATTATTACGTTGGCCAGAATCGTTATTACGTTGGCCAGAATCGTTACCACATTGGCCAGAATCGTTACCACGTTGGCCAGAATCGTTACCACGTTGGCCAGAATCGTTACCACGTTGGCCAGAATCGTTACCACGTTGGCCAGAATCGTTATCACGTTGGCCAGAATCGTTACCAGGTTGGCCAGAATCGTTACCACTTTGGCCAGAATCGTTATCACGCTGACAAGAATCGTTACCACGTTGGCCAGAATCGTTATCACGTTGGCCAGAATCGTTACCACGTTGGCCAGAATCGTTACCACGTTGGCCAGAATCGTTACCACGTTGGCCAGAATCGTTACCACGTTGGCCAGAATCGTTATCACGTTGGCCAGAATCGTTACCACGTTGGCCAGAATCGTTATTACGTTGGCCAGAATCGTTACCATGTTGGCCAGAATCGTTATTACGTTGGCCAGAATCGTTGTTACGTTGGCCAGAATCGTTACCACTTTGGCCAGAATCGTTATCACGTTGGCCAGAATCGTTACCACGTTGGCCAGAATCGTTATTACGTTGGCCAGAATCGTTACCACGTTGGCCAGAATCGTTATCACGTTGGCCAGAATCGTTATTACGTTGGCCAGAATCGTTATCACGTTGGCCAGAATCGTTACCACGTTGGCCAGAATCATTATCACGTTGGCCAGAATCGTTACAACGTTGGCCAGAATCGTTATCACGTTGCCCAGAATCGTTACCACGTTGGCCAGAATCGTTACCACGTTGGCCAGAATCGTTACCACGTTGGCCAGAATCGTTACCACGTTGGCCAGAATCGTTATTACGTTGGCCAGAATCGTTACCACGTTGGCCAGAATCGTTACCACGTTGGCCAGAATCGTTATCACGTTGGCCAGAATCGTTACCACGTTGGCCAGAATCGTTATCACGTTGGCCAGAATCGTTAATACGTTGGCCAGAATCGTTACTACGTTGGCCAGAATCGTTATCACGTTGGCCAGAATCGTTATTACGTTGGCCAGAATCGTTATCACGTTGGCCAGAATCGGTACCACGTTGGCCAGAATCATTATCACGTTGGCCAGAATCGTTACCACGTTGGCCAGAATCGTTATCACGTTGGCCAGAATCGTTACCACGTTGGCCAGAATCGTTACCACGTTGGCCAGAATCGTTATTACGTTGGCCAGAATCGTTACCACGCTGGCCAGAATCGTTACCACGTTGGCCAGAATCGTTACCACGTTGGCCAGAATCGTTATTACGTTGGCCAGAATCGTTACCACGTTGGCCAGAATCGTTATTACGTTGCTTAGCGGCCTTTTGTCCGTCTTTTTGTCCTGAGTACGAATGTCACCGAGGTCAACTTTGCCTTTCAAACTTTTGGGGTTGATGAAATAAGTATGAGATGCTTTCTGGGATCGATAAAAGAATATTAAACAGTATGTGCACCAATCTCAGATGGGGAAGAGAAGCGAGATTTATCATTATTGTTAATAATATGGCGGTTTACTGGTAAAATTGATTAGATGCATCATTTTCTGATACTATAATAGTACATTTCACATTTCAGAATTTTTTAATAAGTTTTAAATGCTTAACAAGAGGATGAAGTGCAGCGCCCTAGGTCCTTTTCAAATCATCTGTATAGGAATGGAGGAGATTGTCCTCGCCCCAAAGAATGTTTTCAGCAAAGTTATCGATACAAAAGCATCATAAGATCTGGTGGTGGAGATCAACCGATTAATAGACTAAATCAAACATCCTGACGACTTTTCAAGGAGATTCCGTCCACCAGAGTTTTCTGAAAAGCTATTAGTCGACCCAAGGTTATAGTAGAAGGACTTGCACAAAATTCAGTGCAGTTGGATTGAACCTGAAACCACATAGTTATGGAAAGAAATTCTTAACCACACAAACATAATTACATTTACAAAATATTGTGGTGAAAGTAGCGGACAAAATATGTTGAGCTCTTCATTTATGATGCTTCTTGTCCTGGGCCACTGTTCAGTTTGGCTTTTATCTTTCTTGGACGAATCTAATAAATAGTCACGTAATGAAGTTTAAACAATTGACTGCATCCTCCTATACATCCTTCCCTTTCCAGAAAGTTGAATCATTGATATAAATACCAAAATAACTATTTGTATTGTAAATTCCAAATATATACATACACAAAGAAGCCTTTACACAGGTACAAACACACAGAAACTCTCTCTCTCTCTCTCTCTCTCTCTCACACACACACACACACACACACACACACACACACACATACACACATATACACACAAATACTTAGACAATACATACAAGCATATATAAGCACATATATTTACATCCACAGACATACACGTAGACACAAAATACACACGCATACAAAAATCATACACAGATGCGCAAATACGCACATGCATTAGAGCAAACTGGGGCGTCCTATGGGGACGAGCTAGATGAGAGAGATATATACATACACACCAACACGCTACTTGACTTCGGCATCATAATAACTCTATAATGATATTTTCATTCTTTGAAAATCGTGACAGAACATTGACGTCATGACATTATTTATTGTTTTTGTATAACTTTAGGCCTCAATAAAGTGGAACTTGCATCAGACATTGCAGCAATGATCATGCTTATGGGTAGTAATGATGTGGTGGTGTATGGGTGGCGCCAGTGGTCTTGTGACGTAGCGGTGGTTGTAGAGTGGTGATGGTGCTGTTGTTGTTGGTTTGGTGGAGGTCTGTTGTTATTGTTGTTCAACCCCAGGTCAGCTTTGATCCGGTAGCAGCCTTATCAACATATACATTCCAACCGTCACTATCCTGTTTTGTTTAGGGATATTTACAATTACTTCTCTTCTAGTTTTAAGAAATTAAACCTTCATTTGAGGATATTTCGTTGCTATTTTTAGCAGATAGAGATTCTGAGTAGGGACTTCTAGTTAGCCGCTGCTGGCGTCCATTTCATGGTCAGGCTTCATTGAACAGACATATAACAAGAAGCATGATTTGAGGCAGTGATTTGCAATCAAAGCAATTGAATAGCCATTTTAAGTACTTCCTCATCCCCTTCCCAAAACATTTTAAATTCCCTTTTTATTTATTACTTTGAAGAATCAAATTTTTCGTCGCACCGCTGCAACCTGGTCTTTGACACAATTCTAATGTAACTCTAAATTATTATTATCCAATAATTATTCAATATATTCTTTGTCTTAAGCTTAAGGTATGAATTGGGGAAAATTTGACTGCTCTTTCTGGCAGTTCGAGCGACTGGTTTGTTTCTCATGTTGGCTTGTGTTAATTAGTTTCATTAGGGAAGATGTCTGTTTTCCTCATTTTAGGGCGACGTCATTATTGCATAAAGTATTTTAGTACTTTCTCCTCCAAACAAAGAAAATAATAGATTAGTAACAACGCCCGCAACAAGAACAATAATAGAAACAACAACACTGGCAACGATCTTCACTACTGTAAGAAATAGGATCACGCTTGGTCGTATCGTGTAGGAATTACGATTGCACGCAATCCTACTCTTAACGAATTATTCAAAGCCATAAAATACATACAAACGATAATAGGATATAAGTGAATTGACACAAGTCTTCTGTTGGTAGATAAATATTATTTATTTTACATATTTTACAATCATGTGGATTCTAAGAGTTCGTAAGCATTAGCATGTTTTGTGTCTGTGTGTTCGGGTGGCGTGAAGCATACCCAAAGGTACTGAACATAGAATTAAGAATGGCATTTAGTTTACTGTTCATAGGGCAAGATGCTGGAATCTACTCGAGAGGCTTTCAATGGTTGTATAGATTAGCGTAGCAACAGGCAGTAGCAGAGACAATCGCATATCTCTAAGTTGAGCAGCAGGGGCCGAAGTTAGTTCTTAGAAGAACTGGAACCCAAGGCCTAAGTGTCTGTGAAACCTGCTTTATATACTCTTCGGTTGGCTCACCGAACTCCAGAAAATGGAATTTTAACCGAAAGTCTTGATTGGCTGATTCGCAATTATGGCGCGAAATAAGTCGAGACAATTCGCGTCACGTGTCCATCAGTGGCGCGGACTTCGTAGGGACCCTCGTGTCACATGTCAACCAG
>NC_043001.1:121263721-121266221 GCF_006345805.1 Octopus sinensis | reverse complement strand
TAAAAGAAAAGCTTAATCAAGATATCCTTGCCAAAGCACAAATGATCCGCCGGTACGAGAAACGCCAGCGCTTCTTTGAACAAAACAAAAAGTTCAACTCCAATCCCAAAAAGTTCTACCAAGAACTTGGCAAAAATAAAATAGAAATCACTGCAGCACCAACGGCAGAAGACGTGGAAGAATTCTGGAGAGAAATATGGTCGGCGAACGAACAACCAAAACCAAAAAGGAGTATTAAAACAACAAACTCAGCATCTGAGCAACTTTGGACCCCCATAACAACTGAAGAGGTCACCAAGGCACTGCAAAGACTAAGCAACTGGAAGGCACCTGGGCATGACAAGATCCTCAACTTCTGGTTGAAATATCTAACAGGAATGCACAAAAAGCTGGCTGAAAACTTTAACAACATACTAGCAGAGCCAGAGACAATGCCCGAATGGCTCACGAAGGGGAAAACCATTTTAATTCCCAAATCAAATGAGACAGCAAAACCAGAAAACTACAGACCAATAACCTGCCTCCCTACTATGTTCAAGGCATTTACCGCAGTGATATCACAAAGGCTTAACAAGCACCTGGACGAAAACAAACTGTTCCCAGAAGAGCAGAAAGGATGCCGCAAAGGCTCATATGGCTGTAAAGATCAACTAATGATTAATAAAGCCATAACTGAAGACAGCCACAGAAAGAAGAAAGGCCTCAGTATGGCCTGGATTGACTACAAAAAGGCGTTTGACAGCATCCCCCACACATGGATCCTCGAAACACTAGCCATTAACAAAGTAGCACCAACGATTATAAAATTCATAGGGCACTCTATGAATAAATGGCAAACAGTGCTACAGCTACAAACAAAAGAGGGACTCATGAAAACCAAAGCTATCCCCATTAGAAGAGGAATATTCCAGGGAGACACGCTTTCTCCACTCCTTTTCTGCTTGGCACTGTCACCTCTATCTGATATACTAAATAGAACTGGATGCGGATATAAATGTTACGGCAAAACGATCAGCCACCTTTTATATATGGATGACCTAAAGCTATACGCTGCAAATGACAAACAGCTGGAAACACTATTAAAGACAGTTCATGGATTTACCAAAGAAATAGATATGAAATTTGGATTAGAAAAATGCGCCAAAGTAACCATGAAAAGAGGAAAACTAGTTAAGAGTAGCAACATCTCACTAGATAAAACCAATGAAATAAAAGAATTAGACCAAAGCCAAACTTACAAATACTTAGGAATCCATGAACTAGATAAGACACAACACACACAAATGAAAGAGAAAATAAAAAAAGAATATTATAGACGAGTTAGATCAATACTAAAAACAGAGCTCAATGCTAAAAACAAGATAAGGTATTAACACTTTAGCTGTCCCAGTTATAAGTTACAGCTACAATATCCTTAACTGGACACTAAATGAACTGACCAAAATAGATAGGAAAACAAAAAAAATAATGACAGGATCTAGGATGCATCACCCAAAATCTGACATAGAGAGACTATATATACAACGTATAGAAGGTGGTAGAGGCCTTATACAGCTGGAAAACTACTATAAAATAACCACCATAGGCCTGCAAAAATATCTACTTCAGAAGGAAGGAAAACTGATACAAATAGCGGCAAAACACGAGCAAAACAAAAAACTGTTCTCAGTATTTAAGGAAGCTGACAAATACAAACAAGAAATCATACCACCTAATAAATATCAAAAAGAAGAAGATGAAGAAACAACAAAAACTATAAAACAAATGAAATCCAAACTAAAAATAGAACAGCAACGAACCATGATAAAACGATGGCAAGAAAAGCCCCTTCATGGTAAATACTGGACTAAACTAAACGCAAAAGAAATAGACAAAGAAAAATCCCAGCAATGGCTGAGAAGCTCAAGACTCAAAGCAGAGACAGAGGGATATTTAATTGCAGCACAAGACCAAAGCCTCCCCACCAGAAATTACCAAAAACATGTAATGAAAAGAAATATTACAAGTAACTGCAGAATATGTGGAGATGGACAAGAAACAATAAATCATATTATCTCTAGCTGCCCAGTCCTGGCTAAGAAGGAATATATTCACAGACATGACAGAGTTGGAACTTACATACATTGGAAGCTATGCCAACATTATGGAATAACAACAGAAAAAAGATGGTATAGGCACACACCAGAAAAGGTCACAGAAAACGAGAAAGCAACCATACTCTGGGATATGCCGATGCACACAGATAGAGAAATTAAGGCCAACAGACCAGATATAGTTGTCAGAGATCATGAAGAAAAAAATTCTTTCTAATTGATGTAACAATACCGGCAGATGACAACGTGTCTCTAAAAGAAATGGAGAAACTCTCAAAATACAAAGACCTGGAAATAGAGGTAACTAGAATGTGGAATCTGAAAACAGAAACAATTCCTATCATAGTAGGTGCATTAGGCATGATAAAAAAATAATCAGACAAATACATAACAAAAACACCAGGACT
>NC_043001.1:121181221-121261221 GCF_006345805.1 Octopus sinensis | reverse complement strand
TCCCAAGATCCATAAACCCAATAATCCTGGCCGTCCCATAGTCTCTGCCTGTAATTGCCCCACTGAACACATTTCCCTTTACCTCGACCGCAATCTGTCCCCCTTAGTCGCAGCCCTCCCATCCCACATACACGACACCAACCACGCCCTCCGTCTCTTCAATTCCTTTTCCTTCCCTTCCAGCCCCTCACACCTCCTCTTCACTTTAGATGTAAAATCCCTGTACACAGTGATTCCCCACAATGACGGTCTCCTAGCCCTCCAACACTTCCTCGACCGTCGTCCCGACCCCACCCCTGGCACCCCCACCCTTCTCCGCCTGGCTGAGCTCGTCTTCACCCTCAACTGTTTCACGTTCGCCGGGGAAACGTACCAACAGGTCTCCGGGGTCGCGATGGGAACTAGGATGGGCCCCAATTTCGCTAATCTCTTTCTTTGCTACATCGAGGTCCAAGTATTCTCCCAATTCTCTGGGCCGACCTCTGAACTATACGGTCGCTATATAGACGACTGCATAGGTGCCACCTCCCTTTCCCGTGAACTTCTCTGCCAATTCATCTCTTTCCTTTCCAACTTTCACCCCTCTCTACAATTCACCTCAACCATCTCCAACACCTCTGTCAAGTTCCTTGACATCTCTCTCCGAATCGACCACCCCTCCAATTCTCTCACCACCACCGCCTTCTTTAAACCCACGGATTCCCACCTCTATCTCAACTTCTCCTCCTCCCACCCCTTCCACATCAAACGAGCCATCCCCTACTCCCACTTCCTCCGCCTCCGACGTTTGTGCAGCCGCGACCAGGATTTCGAGACCCAATCTCAATACCTGGCCCGCCTGTTCAGACTCCGAGGTTACCCACCTATACTCATCTCAAATGCCTTCGCCCGCGCCCGTCGCATCGACCGCACCACCTTCCTCTCACCCACCCCCCAACCGCACCCCTTCCCCCTCCTTTTCCACCCCTCTACTCTACCCCTTCGTCGGAAGATACTACGTGCCTTCCGTCGCCTCCAGCTCGATCCCACAACCCGCCCCATTTTCCCCAACCCACCCCTGTCCTCCTTCAAACGAGTCCGGAATCTACGCGACCTCCTGGTCCACAGCACCATCTCTCCTTCCCCCTCAGCCCCACACGGATCATTCCCTTGCTCTAGATCCCGCTGCAACACCTGCCCCTTCATCACCAACACCACTGCTGTCACCGGCTCCAACCGGCGAACTGTACGTATTAGACACGCTTTTACGTGCACCTCGTCTGGCCTCATATACTGCATTAAATGCAACCTATGCGGGATGCTGTATGTAGGACAGACGGGACGCCGGTTGTCTGACCGATTCACAGAACATTTGAGGGACGTTCGCCTACACTCTTTTTCTCCCGTCGCACGCCACTTCCGCTCGGCCAGCCATTCCCTAGATGACATCTCAGTGTTTGGTCTCGCCCCCCACAATGGTCGTCCACTTTCTAGGCTCCACTTGGAGCAACGCTACATCTTCACCCTACAAACCACTACCCCACACGGACTTAACACAGCCCCCTCTTCTTAGGTTTTTTTTTCGGATAAACACCCCCCACACACACCTACCTACCTCCCACACACCTACCTCCAACTCACCGCACACACACAACCTACCCACTCACTTGCACGCACACATACTTCCACACCTCACATACCCACGCGCACACACACACGCCCGTTCACACACACACACACACATACGTATACACATCTACGTACATACATTCACACATACTTATAGACATACATACACACACTAACAAACAAACCAACATGCACAGGTAAAGGACCTGGGTATCTTGGTGGATTCCTCCTTTTCGCCTTCGGCCCAGTGCGTCCATGCTGCCAACAAAGCGCGCGGAATTCTGTTTTTGATTCGACGGTCATTCGGAATGCTCACAGCAGCCATATTCCTGCCACTCTATGTCACGCTGGTGAGACCCATATTGGAGTATGGGATTCAAGCCTCTTCTCCTTATCTCCTCAAAGACATACAGCACCTCGAAAGAGTCCAGAGTATGGCTACCCGCATGGTTCATGGTCTCAAAAATTTGTCCTACGAAGAAAGGCTGAGGACGCTCGACCTTTATTCTCTTGAAAAACGCCGCCGCCGTGGTGATCTCATTCTCGCCCACAACATCATAAGCGGGAAGTGTAACCTCTCGAAAGAGCTGTTCTTCACTCCTGCTCCGGAGCGTCGGCTGCGGGGTCATTCCGAAAAGCTCTACCTGCGACGATTTCATCTCAATCGAAGGAGAGGAGCTTTCTCCGTCCGGGTTGCGGATCCGTGGAACAAGCTGCCAGACGAGATGGTGAAGATGCCGACGACCGCTTTGTTCAAAGCCTCCCTGGACCTCAAGTGGCCTGAACTCTTTACATGAACACCACCCTGTACTTAACTCCATGTCCCCCTACATGGCCTTGCTATTTGCTTTTGAGCCAAATTAACTAACTAACTAACTACACACATACATACATACACACATACACATACACACTTACACACACACACACAGACATACATACATACATACGCACATACATACACACATACACACACACACACATCGCACATATATACTTTACACACCTATACTTACATACACACACACACATGCACACATACACGTATGCACACACACATACATACATACATACCTACACACGCACACCTTTACACGAATGCACACACACATACACATATTTGCATCCAGGCGCACCCCCCTCCTTTCTGCTTTCTGGTTTTGGTTGATGGATCTTCGGTTCCCGTGGAGTGGGTTGTTCGGGGTCCGCTCGCACGCGCCTTGGCACGGGCCTGCGGTGTGGTCGCCCCATATGCGTGCGTTGTTTTGTTTGTGTGTTGTGTGTGTGAGCGTGCTTCGTGTGTGTGAGCGTGCTTCGTGTGTGTGAGCGTGCTTCGTGTGTGTGAGCGTGCTTCGTGTGTGTGAGCGTGCTTCGTGTGTGTGAGCGTGCTTCGTGTGTGTGCGTGCGTATGTATACATATATACACACACACACAGACACACACCCATACATACATACACACACGCCTACACACATACATACACACATACATAAACACACACACATATACTTACACACACACACACATACACACACCCATACACATACTTACATACTCCTATACGCACACACATACACAGTCACACATACATACACACACACATACTTACACACACACTCGCCTGCACGCGCACACACATGCATGACACACACCCATACACTCACATACACACACCAACATATACACGCACACACACACCTACACTCCCACACACCTACATACACACGCATACATACATTACATACGTACACACACACACTTACATACACTCATACCCTCACCCATACATACATACATACACACACACAAACATACACAGAGACACACCCATACACCTATACACACACATGTACGCACATACACACACATATACGCACATACATATATACTTACACACACACACACACATACGCACATGCATGCATGCACACGCACACACCTACACGCATGTACGCATACACACACACGCACGTACACATACATACATACACACACATACATACATACACACACACACTTCCACACACACATACATACACCCATACACACAGACATACACACATACACACTCACACATACATACACACACACACACTCGCATGCACGCGCACACACATGCACATACTTCCACACATACACACATACATACACACTCACACACATACACACACACACACGGACATACACCTATACACACACATACATACATACATTCAATCGGACACACAGACACCCAGACATACACACTCACACATCCACACACACACACTCGCAGGCGCGCGCACATACATGCATGTGCGCGTTCGCGCAAGCATACATACATGCATGCACCACGCCCGTGGGTTCCAACTAGATCTCGTGTTCGTATCTGGGGCCAGCGTGTTCCTGGGTTTCTCTTACGCCTGTCACCGCCGCGGGAGAATTTTTCCATCTTTCCGTCAGTTGCAGTTTGTTTCCTTGCATGCATATATATGCACACACACATAATATCCCTACCTTTTGTACACACACGCACACACATACATACACTCACTCCCACACACACATTTGCATATATATATACAATACACTTACACACACTTCAAATTTACTTGCCATACATACAACAAACGCACACGGACACACACATACTACAACTAAACACACACACGGGACGTACATACGCACGCACACATTCACTCCTTCCCCCTTTTACCACTGACCTGCGACTGCTACGTCCACCACCTTTCGCCCTACGTACACAGACGCACGCACTAATATATACACATTTTTTTATCTCGCACATCGTTACGGCCGCTACTCGCCTTCGCCTTACACACACATACACACACGCACACGTACATACTCACATACACACCTTCTTCTTCCCATTCATCGAGTTGTTACCTACCGTCTTTTTCCGCTCTCCTGTCTTTGAAAACCTGTCCCCGCTCGTCTAAGACTTCCGGCCTTTCAGCATGTTTACCTCGTGAAAACCAGTCGCGTTTTTTCCCTCCGTCCGCCCGCCTCGGGATCTTTCTTTCTCTTATGTTTCCGACGAAGAGCTCCGCTCGAAACGTCATACCTTCCTTCTTCCCTTTTTCCTGAGCGCCTAATAATAATACTTTAATTGTTCCACCTCCTTGTGTTGTTGTTTTTTCTGTTTTCTCGTTTGGATTAACCTTATATATATATATATATATATACATATATATATATATATAGACGCAGGATTGGCTGTGTGGTAAGTAGCTTGCTTACCAACCATATTGTTCCGGGTTCAGTCCCACTGCGTGGCATCTTAGGCAAGTGTCTTCTATTATAGCCTCGGGCCAACCAAAGCCTTGTGAGTGGATTTGGTAGACGGAAACTGAAAGAAGCCCGTCGTATATATGTATGTATATATATGTGTGTGTGTGTATGTTTGTGTGTCTGTGTTTGTCTCCCTAGCATTGCCTGACAACCAATGCTGGTGTGTTTACGTCCCCGTCACTTAGCAGTTCGGCAAAAGAGACCGATAGAATAAGTACTTGGCTTACAAAGAATAAGTCCTGGGGTCGATTTGCATGGCCGCAGTCAAATGACTGAAACAAGTAAAAGAGTATTATTATTATTATCATTATTATTATTACTATTCCTATTACTTTTACTACTACTACTACTAATATTACTACTACTACTCCTACTACGGCTGCTTCTTGTACTACTACTACTACTACTACTACTACTACTACTACTACTGCAACTACTACTGCCACTACTACTACTTTTATTATTATTATTATTATTTTTATTATTATTATGATTATTAGGATTATTATTATTAATATTAATAGAAATATTCATAATTATAATATTCATAATAATAAGAATAGTAGTAGTAGTAGCAGTAGTAGTAGTAATAGTAGTAATATTAATAGTAATAGTAATAATATGAATATTAATGATAATAATTATAATGATAATAATAACAATAGTAGTAGTGGTAGTAGCACTAGTAGTAGTAGTAATAGTAATATTAATAATAATGATAATAATATTAATAATTATAATAATAGTAGTAGTAGTAGTAGTAGTAGTTGTAGAAGTAGTAGTAGTAGTAACAGTAATAGTAATTACTACTACTACTACTCCTATTATTATTATTATTATTATTATTGTTATTATTATTACTACAACTACTACAGCTACTATTACTACTAGTACTACAACTACTACTACTACCATTATTATTACTATTATTATTATTAATATTATTATTATTACTACTACTACTTCTACTACGATTATTATAGTATTATTATTATTATCATTACTATTGCTACTACTACTACTATTTTTATTTTTATTATTAAGATTATTATTATTATTAATATTAATATTTTTATTACTACTACTACTATTATTATTCTCATTATTATTATCATTAATATTACTATTATTACTACTACTACTGCTGCTACTTCTACAACTATTACTACTAATATTACTTCTACTACTACTACTACGTTATTATTATTAATAATAATAATATTTTTATTATTATTATTAATATTACTACTACTTCTACTACTACTATCACTACTACTTTTAATATTAATATTATTCTTGTTATTATTACTACTATTATTATTACCATTTCTATTACTATTATTACTATTTCTATTACTACTACTACTACTACTATTAATATATCTATTACTATTAATACTACTACTACTATTATTATCATCATCATCATCATCATCATCATCATTTAGCGTCCGTTTTCCATGCTAGCATGGGTTGGACGGTTCAACTGGGGTCTGGGGAGCCCGAAGGCTGCACCAGGCAGTCAGATCTGGCAGTGTTTCTACAGCTGGATGCCCTTCCTAACGCCAACCACTCCGAGAGTGTAGTGGGTGATTTTATGTGCCACCGACACAGGTGCCAGACGAGGATGGCGAACGGCCACGCTCGGATGGTGTTTTTATGTGCCACCGACACAGGTGCCAGACGAGGCTGGCAGACGGCCACGCTCGGATGGTGTTTTTATGTGCCACCGACACAGGTGCCAGATGAGGCTGGCGGACGGCCACGATCGGATGGTGTTTGTTACGTCCCCAAAGCACGGAGGCCAGTCTATGCGGTACTGGCTACGGCCACGTTCGGATGATTTTCTTGTGTGCCACCGGCACTGGTACCACAAAGATACAAATTCCATTTATGTTCATCTATTTTGATTTGTTTGATTTGATTTGATTTTCACTTGCCTCAACAGGTCTTCACAAGTGTCACAAGAAGGAAGGTATGCACAGGTGGACTGACTACGTCGCCGGGTCTTCGGATGGTGTCTTTATGTGCCACCGCCACAGGTGCCAGATGTGGCTGGCGAACGGCCACGATCGGATGGTTTTCTTGTGTGCCACCGGTACTGGAACCACAAAGATACAAATTCCATTGATGTTCATCTATTTTGATTTGGTTTGATTTTCACTTGCCTCAACAGGTCTTCACAAGTGTCACGCGTGTCACACACTTGCCTCAACAGGTCTCCACAAGTGTCACACACTTGCCTCTGCCTCAACAGGTCTTCACAAGTGTCACACACTTGCCTCTGCCTCAACAGGTCTTCACAAGTGTCATAAGAGGGAAGGTATGCACAGGTGGACTGACTACGTCGCCGGGTCTTTGGATGGTGTTTTTATGTGCCACCGACACAGGTGCCAGGTGAGGCTGGCGAACGGCCACGATCAGATGGTGTTTGTTGTGCCCACAGCACGGAGGCCAGTCGATGCGGTACCAGCTACGGCCACGTTCGGATGGTTTTCTTGTGTGCCACCGGTACTGGAACCACAAAGATACAAATTCCATTGATATTCATCTATTTTGATTTGGTTTGATTTGATTTTCACTTGCCTCAACAGGTCTTCACAAGGGTCACACACTTGCCTCAACAGGTCTCCACAAGTGTCACACACTTGCCTCTGCCTCAACAGGTCTTCACAAGTGTCACACACTTGCCTCAACAGGTCTTCACAAGTGTCATAAGAGGGAAGGTATGCACAGGTGGACTGACTACGTCGCCGGGTCTTCGGATGGTGTCTTTATGTGCCACCGGCACAGGTGCCAGATGAGGCTGGCGAACGGCCACGATCGGATGGTGTTTGTTGTGCCCACAGCACGGAGGCCAGTCGATGCGGTACTGGTTACGGCCACGTTTGGGTGGTTTTCTTGTGTGCCACCGGCACTGGTACCACAAAGAATACAATTCCACTGATGTTCATCTATTTTGATTTGTTTGATTTGATTTGATTTTCACTTGCCTCAACAGGTCTTCATAAGTGTCACAAGAAGGAAGGTATGCACAGGACTGACTACGTCCCAGGTCGGGGCCACGGGTTATGGCCTGACTAGTCTTGCCGGGTCTTCTCATGCACAGCATACTTCCATAGGTCTCGGTCTCTAGACATTCCTTAGTGAGACCTAAAGTTCGAAGGTCGTGCTTCACCACCTCGTCCCAGGTTTTCCTGGGTCTACCTCTTCCACAGGTTCCCTCCACTGCTAGGGTGTAGCACTTTTGCACACAACTATCTTCAGCCTTTCTTGTCACATGACCATACCAGCGCAGCCGTCTCTCTTGCACGCCACAACTGACGCTTCTTAGGTTCAACTTTTCTCTCAAGGAACTTACACTCTGACGATTATGAACACTGACATTACACATCCATCGGAGCATACTGGCTTCATTTCTTGCGAGCTTACGCATATCCTCAGCAGTCACGGCCCATGTTTCACTACCATGTAGCATGGCTGTACGTACACATGCATCATACAGTCTGCCTTTTACTCTGAGCGAGAGGCCTTTTGTCACCAGCAGGGGTAAGAGCTCTCTAAACTTTGCCCAGGCTATTCTTACTCTAGCAGTTACACTTTCAGCACACCCACCCCCGCTACTGACTTGGTCTCCTAGGTAGCGGAAGCTATCAACTACTTCTAGTTTGTCTCCCTGGAACGTGGCAGAAGTTGGTCTCTGCATATTTCCAGTGTTTATTGCTCCTGAGCATTTGCCACAGACAAAAACTATTTTCCTAGTTAGCCTTCCTTTGACATTGCTGCACCTCTTATGTGTCCATAGCTTACACTTGGTGCATCTTATAGAGTTTCTACCTACACCTTTTTTACAGATCGAGCAGGGCCATCTACCTGAAGGCGTTTGTGATTGATCTACCTTCCTACTTATTAGGACTTTGGTTTTGGCTAGGTTGATTCTAAGGCACTTCGATTCTAATCCTTGTTTCCACACCTGAAACTTCTCCTCCAGTTCTGATAGTGACTCAGCAATTAGAGCAAGGTCATCAGCATAGAGGAGCTCCCAGGGGCAACCTGTCTTGAATTCCTCCGTTATTGCCTGGAGGACTATGATAAATAGGAGGGGACTGAGGACTGAACCTTGGTGGACCCCAACCTCTACCCGGAATTCTTCACTGTACTCGTTGCCAACCCTCACCTTACTAGCAGCGTCTCTGTACATGGCTTGCACAGCTCTCACCAACCATTCTTCTATCCCTAGTTTCCTCATTGACCACCAGATAAGGGACCGGGGGACCCTGTCAAAGGCTTTCTCCAAGTCAACAAAAGCCAGGTACAAGGGCTTATCTTTGGCTAGGTATTTCTCCTGCAGCTGTCTTACCAGGAATATAGCATCAGTAGTACTTTTCCCTGGCACGAACCCAAACTGCATATCATCTAAGGTAACTCTCTCTCTAATTAGTTGGGCTACAACCCTCTCCGTAACCTTCATTACCTGATCCAGCAGCTTGATGCCCCTGTAGTTATTTGTCTCTAGGGCGTCGCCTTTACCTTTGTAGCAGTTGACTATTATGCTGCTACACCAGTCATTGGGTATGACCCCCTCGTGTATCACCTGGTTAACTATACGGGTGACTAAGCTATAGCCGACACCACCAGATATTTTGAGCATCTCTGCAGTAATTCCTGATGGGCCTGGGGCTTTCCCTGTTTTCATGCTTCTAATTGCCTTATCTACTAAGGAACTGTTAACTCGGATTGCTGGTCCCTCTGTTGGGTCGACATTCGGCAGACTCTCTTTATCCCATTCATTTTCTTCATTCAGCAACCTATCATAGTGGCGTCTCCAAGCCTCTCTCTTTGCACCCTCATTAAGCGCAAGTGAACCGTCCTCCTTGCGAACACATTTCTCTCCTACCACGTCACGATTCTCTCTCACACACTGTCTTGCAACACGAAATACCTCAAGTCTTTCATCCTCACGACGCAGGACATTGGCAAATTTTTCCTTATCTGCTTCCCCTCTGGCTAGATAGACCTGTCTCCTGGCTTCCCTTCTGGCAGACTGATACACTTCCCTGCTACCACCGTTCTTCCAAGCCTGTTTCTTTTGTCTAATAGCCCTGTCAACAATATTGTTCCACCACCACGTTATTTTGGGTCTTAAGGGGACTTTGCACCAGCCACAGATCTGGTCAGCGGCTTTCAGCAGGTTGTCCCTCAGAAGCGTCCAGTTGTCTTCTACCCCATGCGTAGCTATACTCCCTTCCATTTCGTCTAAGGCTTCAAATAACATATCTCTAAATCTCTGTCCATTCGCAGGGTCTTTAAGCTTCCAGACCCTTCTTCTCCATGTTGGTCGTCTTCTAGTCGCCCTCTTAGTCCTGATCCTAAAGTCACTAACTACCAGTCTATGTTGTGGCGTGCATTCTTCACCTGGGAAGGTTTTGGCATTTATAAGCAGCCATCTTTCCCTTTTTCTGGCAAGGATGTAGTCGATTTGGCTAGTATGCCGGCCCGAATTAGTACTACTACTGCTACTACTACAACTATGATTATTATTATTATCATTATCATTATTCTTATTTTTACTATTACTATTACTACTACTATTATTATTATTATGAATATTATTATTATTATTATTATTATTAATTTTATTATTTTGTTTACTATTACTACTACTACTACTATTACTACTTCTGCTACTACTACTACTATTATTACTATTAATATTATTACTCTTACTATTTATACTACTACTACTACAAGTACTACTACTACTCTTATTAAGAATATTATTATTATTATTATTAATATTATTATTATTAATTTTAAGAGAAATATTAATAATTATAATAATAATAGTAGTAGCAGTAGTATTAGTAGTAGTAGTATTAAGTTTCTTTATTGGCCACACAGAGCTGCACACAGATAGGACAAGTTACAAGGTAGAGCTTTTCTTTTGGGGGATGAAAAAAACAAAAAACAAAAAAAAAAGGGGTGGCGTAGGTTTTCGATCAAGAGGGATCGTAAAAGGGAAGAAAAGAACAAAAAAAATTTTTTTTAATAAAATAAAAATTAAAAATAAATAAAAATAAAAAAAAGAAGAAAAGGAAAAGGAACAAAAGAAAAGAGAAATGAAAAAAGAAAAAGGGATAAAAAAGGGGAAGAGGAAAAAAAAACCATCAATAAGGATCGTGTATCACAGTGTTATGATATATGGTGTAAAGGGGAAGGCAAGTAAGGTTTATCCGTGGGAAGAAAAGCCTACGAAAAAGACCATGGTAACCCTGGTCAATATTGTTATATGTTTCCACATTTGTTTGCAAGTGGGTAACCCTCTGTTTTCAAGTATTAGTAATAGTAATAGTGATAGTAATAATAATGATAGTAATAATAATTATAATAATAATAATATTCATAATAGTAGTAGTAGTAATAGTAATAATAATATAATAATAATAATATTCATAATAGTAGTAGTAGTAATAGTAATAATAATAATATTAGTAGTAGTAACAGTAGTAGTAGTATTAGTAATAGTAATAATAATGATAATAGTAGTAGTAATATTAATAGTAATAATAATAATTATAATAATATTGATAATAATAATAGTAGTAGTAGTAGCAGTAGTAATAGTAATGATAATAATAAAAATAATAGTAGTAGTAGTAGTAGTAATACTAATAATGATAATAATAATAATAATAATAACAGTAGTAGTAGTAATAATAATAGTAATAGCACTACTACTACTATATTATTATTAATATTATTATTGCTACTACTACTACAACTACTTCTACTACAATTACTACTACTACTACGACTATTATTATTATTATCACTATTACTAATACTACTATTATTATTACTACTACTACTATTATTATTACTTTTACTACTACTACTGCTACAACTACTATTAGTTTTATTATTATTAGTAGTATTATTACTATTACTTCTACTACTGCTACAACTACTACTATTAGTTTTATTATTATTAGTAGTACTACTACTACTTTTATTATTAACATTATTCTTATTCATATTACTATTACCAATTCTACTACAACTACTACTAGTACTATTATTATTGCCATTA
Source organism: Octopus sinensis (assembly GCF_006345805.1). NCBI lineage: Eukaryota > Metazoa > Mollusca > Cephalopoda > Octopoda > Octopodidae > Octopus > Octopus sinensis. The sequence continues at coordinate 121,249,231 of NC_043001.1, read as the reverse complement.
CTATTACTACTATTACTATTAATACTACTACTAGTATTATTATTATCACAATTACTATTAGTACTACTACTATTATTATTATAACATTATCATTACTATTACTACTACTATTATTATTATTATCATTACTTTTATTATTTTTACTATTATTACTACTTCTGCTACTACTACTACTGCTATAACTATTATTATTATCATTCTTACTATTACTCTTACTATTTATACTACTACTACTACTATTATTATTACTATCACTACTACTACTACGACTATTACTACTGGTACTACTACTACTACTATTATCATTATTATTATTACTACTACTATTATTATTACTACTACTACTATCATTATTATTATTATTAATATTATTGTCATTTTCATTATCGTCATCCTTATTATTTTTATTATTACTGCTACTACTTTTATTTTTAATATTATTATTATGATTAATACTATTACTATTATTATTAACATAATTATTATTATTACTACTACTACTACTATTATTATTATTAATATTTCTATTACTATAACTACTACTACTACGACTACTATTACTATTACACTACTACTATTATTATTATGATTATTAATATTATTATTATTACTTTTACTACTACTACTATTATTATTATCATTAATATTATTATAACTATTACTATTACTACTACTTCTACTACCACTACTATTATTATTTTTACTACTACTACTATTACTTTTACTATTACTTCTATGACTACTACTACTACTATTATTATTATTAATAATAATAATTTGTACTCTAGACACAAGGCCTGAAAATGTGCCGAGGGGCAATTAGTTCACATCGACCCCAATGCTCCACAGATACTCATTTAATCCGAACAAGAATTTGAATTCAGAAGGTAGTGATGGGTGAAATGCAGTTGCAGCTCAGCACTCCGTCCAGCATGCTAACGATTCCACCAGCTCACCATCTTAATAATGATGATAATAATAATAATAATAAACTCTGTTACACTTTCTCTCTCTGGTAGTCACCCACAGAATCTTGTGTATTTCAACAACTTGAAGTAGTTGTAACTTACTTTGTAATGATGACAATAATAAATAAATGATCATTTCAACTAACAATTAATATCTTCACTCATTCACTTAGTGCATATTAATCATTATACAAGGTGTTAAAATTGCTGCTGTTGACATACAAACACATACACAACAAAACATTAGACTTAACCGTTATGCACACACACAGATAAGAAAGAGAGAGAAAGAAGCCCAGATTGATTCTGATAACGTAGAGATCATATGGAGATTGAAGGTAATGATATCACTACATTACAAAATGTAGGATGTCAAAAATGGGAATTGGTTTAGTATATAAAGAAAGAGTTTCTGTATTTTTGTAGTGATTTATGGCACACTGTAATCATTAGAAAACCCATTACTAAATTTGCAAAGGAGGGGTCTGTTTTCATCCCTATTGCAGTTCAAAATTTTTGTTGAAAAAAGTTGTTGTTAAACATAAAATAGTTATTCTCTGGAATGAATTTTAGTCCTTCTATGATTAATTCCTTCTCTATGTGTTGCTTAGTTCAGTTTTATAATTAACCAACTAGAATTTAATGGCTTCAATTTCAAAGTCATGAGTGATGCTTGTATAAAGATTCACTACATTGAATGACACAATCATAGTTTTTACACAGGTGATTTAGCATATCTAAGGAATCTCTTATAAGACCTGTAATATGTTTGAGGACTGGCTTGAGAGTAGGATGTCTAAAAAGTTACTCAGATGGTGACAGAAATCACTACTAAAGTACAAGAGCTCTTTCTTTAAATATATACACACACCCACAAGAAAGCTGGAAATGATACCTTGATGACTGTTTTATTTTATGGAATGAAAGCATAGCGAAACTAAAATAATCCAAAACACTACTTGATGGAATTAACAAAAATATACTACTACAAAGAAGAGAAACAAATCACTCTCATATCTACAGCTTCTGCCATTTCCACCACTACAACAACAACTAATACTTCACTGGCAAGGCTAATAGTTACTACTACTAAGACAATTACAATTTGTGCTATTAACACTGTTGCCATTACCATGACTTCTCTCACCATTATGAGCCATTCCTGAATATCAGCATTGCTAGTAAGGAACAATAGTCAACATCATTGTTAAAAATGCTACAAGTACTATTTATGATCCTATGAGACCAACAACTATTACTATGTAAATTTTGTAAGTAAAATATGATCTTTCAAAAATTGCTTTTATGGAAGATTAATTTTTCCCCCTTCCTTATTGCATGACTAAGTTGTCTTAAACAATTGAAACTGGGAGCATATTTTGAAAAAAATATACTTTCCTCCTTTTTCTCCTTTTGTTTTGAATGTTAATTTTCTTGTGGAAATCCCCTAAACTTTTTCAATATCACATACTGCACATGGAACAGAAATTGCCAACCTCATAATGATAACCTATAAGATCAATGCAACACCTGGCCCTAACAGAGAAAACAATGAAGAAATTAAAGTGAGAAACATAATGCACCAGCAAAAATCTGGGAAAATTGTTTGAAACCATAGAAACACTTTTTTCAAACAAATCTAAGCAAGAACCATAAAACCATGAAGCAAATGACTCAAATACACTAAGAATTATATACCTAATGAAAAATCACATATTTCCCCTATTGAAAAAATTCCTTACTGATAGAAGATTTAGTTTTTAAAAAATGATTTCAAATGAAAAGTAGATGAAAAATGGCTAAACTCAACATCAATAATCCTGCCTTGCAAGCTCTAAATAAAACCCATCCCAGAAGCCAAAGCATAAACTACAAAAAAACATGACACAAAATGAGGATGGAAATTGAGATACTAAATTTAAGAGCACAGCTCAATGAGGAAAAGCTAAAATCCATTTATCAAGAAATCTCCAAAGAATTCATAGAAGGAATAAAAAAAGGGCGAGTGTCTGAACCTCAAAAATATTTCACAACTGTGGAAAAAAGAATCCAAAAAGAACTGAAATATCTCTAATGTTGCAAGGAAAATACTGAATGGTTTGAAAAATGCAAAAGGAAAAGAAAAGCAAAATTAAATTTAAAAAAGGTTGGAAACTAAGGAAACTAAATGAATTTTGATCTAAACAATATGATCCAAGACCAACCTCAAACTTTTTTTAATTAACCCCAAACCAGAGACAGGAATACTTCATAAAAAAGTAGTAAAATACGTAAAAATTACTCCCAAGATCAACATTACAACTTTCCTCTCACAATGAAAATCAACCAGCAAAATCTCCTTGAAACACACCAAAGAAGCATAAAATTTGAAAACACATCCAACAAATGTCTACTACAAATCACTGTAAAGGACAACAACAGGAGATTTACTAATAACATTGACCAACACAATTATATGAACCACTTTTCAGAGTCCTGTCCACAGAAACAAAGACACTGGGCGACACCAAAAAACAAAAGCCAAAATTAATGAAAATTATAAACTTATAGGCACAGGAGTGGCTGTGTGGTAAGTAGTTTGCTTACCAACCACATGGTTCTGGGTTCAGTCCCTCTGCGTGGCACCTTGGGCAAGTGTCTTCTACTATAGCCTTGTGAGTGGATTTGGTAGATGGAAACTGAAAGAAGCCCATCGTATATATGTATATATATATGTATGTGTGTGTGTGTGTTTGTCCCCTCAACATCGCTTGACAACTGATGCTGGTGTGTTTACATCCTGTAACTTAGCGGCTCGGCAAAAGAGGCTGATAGAATAAGTACTAGTCTTCCAAAGAATGAGTCCTGGGATTGATTTGCTCGACTAAAGGTGGTGCTCCAGCATGGCTGCAGTCAAATGACTGAAACGAGTAAAAGAGTAAAGAGAGTTATCAAAGAGAAAGTTAACAGCACAACAAATTTTTAAAATTTTCGAAAGGACTCTTCAGCAAAAGATAATGGAACAACTGATGTTGAGAAAGGATAAAGAAAATGCAGTTTATATCATACATGGACATTAAATGATTATGATGATATATATGTGTGAGTTTATAAAATCATCTATGTATGTGTAAAGGTAAATTAATCTTTTTTCATCAAAAAACAGATCAATAAATAACTGTTTTTCTGCAAATTGATAACTTAGGCAGAATATAGTTAAATTAGTATGTTTGAAACCCCACCAATTAGTTTTCTCACAATAAAATATTTAAATGTGTTCGTTAAAAATATCATCTCCAGTGCTTTAAATCCAGGTTTTGTCCCCATTAACAGAGGGTGGCCGGATCTACCTCATTGCCATAGCAACCACCCTCACACCATCTTGCCCAATTTTGGGCATCTTCCCTTATCAAGCCAAGCCTCCTAATCTCCTCCTCCACCTGTCCCCTCTACGTTTCCTTGGTCTAACTTGTTTTCACGGTCCGTTTACCTCTAACTCAAGCACCCTCCTCAACACATGCCCATACCACCACACTCCATTCCACCAATTCCTCCAACCCCAGCATCCCACTTCAAGTCCTCCTCTTATCAAACAGCTTCACACCATTGCTCTCTTGGTCCTTCTCAAAATTGTCATCTCTCTCTCCCTCAGACACCATGTCTCACTCCCATACTGCATTGCAGCTCTCATGCAATTCCTATAGACCCTTTCTTTCATCTTCAATGAGAACCATTTCCCATATAACAACACTCCATATTCCCTAAACTTCACCCAGCCAAGTCTCGCTCTTGCTATCTCAGTTACTTCACATCCACCCTATCTCCCAAATAACAAAACCCTCTCACCGTTTCCACCTCCTTTCTCACATCTCACATCTTTCACAAACAAACTCTCACAGCTATGATGAAGGCTTTCCATCTATGAGTACTCTATCTGTATTTTTCTGACTAGGGCTACATAATCTGTGTCTTGTTTTGAAAATAGTGGGCTAAAACAGCTAAGAAAAATAATTGTCTCTCCCAATTGAGGCTTAACAAAATCAGAACTCAGGACATAGATTTGGAAATTTGTTTGCTCATTTCACTTTTTTTTTTCCATGCTTGCATGGGTTAGACAAATATATATTATTGATGTATTGTCTTCTTACAACATGATACCTTTCTTATTGCTAACTCTCACTCAGGTTTTTTGTAAGTGTGATTTCACTCCACACACCTTCAAAAATGCATAGCTGCAGGACAATTTGATGACAGAGAAATGTCAACAAGCTTCACGAGTTGTAACTCATTGCTTTGTCAATGCTAAGTGCAGAATGTAAATATTCACAACACGCAAAAGGTCTTGTGCAGTCTATCTACAACATTCCCTCACAAAGCATTGGATAGTCAAGAACTATAGAAGACAGTCCCAAGGTACATCACAGTGGGCTAAGCTTTAGCTCCTACACTACATTGAGTGGCAAGCTTCCTCCATCGGGTTTAATCAGCAGCTACTCTTGCACATCCGTTCCGCACATTGTTGAATGTCTTCAGGCCATCCTGAAATGTCAGCCACCAAGTGATCTTTGTCAGGCTCCTACACCTACTGACATGCAGTACCCAAGTTGAGGCAGTTTTCAAGCACTGTTGATTGGCTAAATGTAGAATGTGGACAGTTGATGGAAATTGGTGCTCTTCTACAATTTCTTGCAGTGGCTGTGGCCCTGATCTTTTCAGAATCTATTCTTTTGCAAAGATAGTTCCTCCAGTTGAAATCAGGTGGTTGTGAAGCAAACTTCTTTCATCCCTATACTTATATAAACAATGGAAAACATTCAACTTTGTACTTTAGTGTTTCTATCAAACTACAATGACAATGATGATGAAAATAGTATTTGTTTCTAACATTGGTACTCTCTTTTACTTGTTTCAGTCATTTGACTGCAGCCATGCTGGAGCACCGCCTTTAATCGAGCAACTTGACCCTGGGACTTATTCTTTTGTAAGCCCAGTACTTATGCTATCGGTCTCTTTTGCCGACATAAACACACTAGCATCGGTTGTCAAGCAATGCTAGGGGGACAAACACACACACGCATATATATATATATATATATATACGACAGGCTTCTTTTCAGTTTCCGTCTACCAAATCCACTCACAAGGCTTTGGTCGGCCCGAGGCCATAGAAGAAGACACTTGCCCAAGGTGCCACGCAATGGGACTGAACCCAAGGCAAAAAAATATTTTGTGCGGGTGAACAGTAGATTATATCGACCATGGTAAGATATGAATTCAGAATGTAAGAAGCCAGAGGAAATACTGCAAGGCATTTTGACTGGGAGTCTGTCAAGTCCATGATGATGATGATGATGATGATGATGATAAGACACTGATATGAATATGCATGCATAATGGGTTTAGTATTAGTTTTGAACTATTGGATTATGTGGTCACTAGTTTGGCAGTTTTAACATCACAACTATTGTACCTTGAAATAAAATAATGGCATATTACAAATGACAAAGAAGCAAAACTATCACTTATACAAACCATAATCCTGAAATAAAGAATAGAAAGTAGATGGGGACGGGTGGGGGGAAGGAGCTATTTAACCATCAACAAAATTAGATTTAGAAGTTAATGTGGGTGTAATGAAAAGAAAAAGAGCTTGCTGAAAAATGATTGGTAGGAATTCACAATTTGACTGAATTTGAACAAAAAAATATTTATTACCCTTAAAAAAAAAGAAAAAAAGAAAAACAAATTATCAGTTTTCATTTATTATATTATTTACAATAAAATTTCATGTGTGTGTGTGTGTGTGTGTGTGTGTGTCCCCGTCTGGTCAGCAGCGGAAGCTGTACATCTGTTAAGTGTCCATTCCCCAGAAATTGAGGAGACGGACATAGGAAAAAGAAAAAGACCTCAGGAAGTGGAAATTATTTCTGATGAGGAACAAGTCAAGTACAGCATCATTCTGTGTATATATGTTTGTGTGTATGTATATATGTTAGAGATGGGCAGCAAGGAGAGAGATAGAGTGAAAGGAGTAGAGAAAGGTGAGAGAGAGAGAGAGAGAGAGAGAGAGATACGGATAGGTAACCAGAGAATGGGAAGACAAATGTAGAAAATGAATGACTCAATGCATTTGAAATTAATGGTTTGTGGTTTGAGGTGTTGACAGCAGGGGGGGAGGGTGGACACCACGGTAAGAGACAACCATATAAATGGTTAAAAACAATGTGTTATGAATATCTGTGAGTGAGTGTTTGTGTGTGTATGTATGTTGAAGGAAGGAGAGAAAGAGAGAGAGGAGAGTAAAGTCGATGATGAAGAGATGTTAAAAATCTAAGACAGATGTAGCAATGACAAAAGGAGACAAAAAAATTAATTAAATAATAAGCAACCCCCTTCCTACCTTTAAAGGACATCAATCCTCTTCCCCACCCCACTCACACAAATCCCTACAGTACTAAACTCACTCATTCCAGATGTGAATAAAAATCATTGTTGTTTAGCCCTGGGTCAATGATGACTGAGCAGACTTATGATCATTAGCATTCCAGCCACAACCAGTCTTCTCCAAGTTTATCTAGGACAAATTGTGTAATGTGTGGACACAAGAATGGCTAAATGGTTAAGCAGCTCACTTTGCAACCATCACATGCTAGGTTCAATCCTAACAGATAGTATCTGGGGCAAGTGCCTTTTACTATATCCTCTGGTCAACACAAGCCCTATCAGTGAAACTGAGTAGACAGAAATTGTATAGGAGTCCAGTGAATGGACTCTACCTGTAATTCAAAGGTCCAGCCTCGTCATACGTCTGTCAAGCTGATTTTTACCTGAGAATTACTGTAAAGGTACGTGTTTGTTGAATATTCAACCACTTTTCACACCTATTCAACAAACAGACTGTTCAGCTGAGCGAACAACTGGATATCCATACATCAAAATTGAAGTAAAGTGAGAATTTATCATCATGTAATGTGCCCTTTTCCTATTTTAGACAGTAGGATGTTAACTTGAAAGGGGTTCTAGTTATTTTCTAGCAGACTGAACCATCATGAAAGAAGAGACTTCCTGCTTGACGACACCTTATTTGTTTATTGTATTGCCGGCCAGTTGGTTTACTTACTCACTCCGTGGTTTCTTAGGTACGCGCTATATATTTATTTGTGTGACAGAAATTATGATGAATGGTTATTCAATGCAGTGTTGAGGTTGTGCACCATTTTGCCTCAGATTAGCAACGAAAGAGAAACGAGAGAAAAGAGAAATGGCTGATTGACTGAGATATTTTCATCTGCACAAGTATATAATTGTTCTCCATATGTATATGTATGCATGTATGTGTGTGTGTGTGTATATATATATATATATGTGTGTGTGTGTGTGTACATACATACATACATACACATGCATATGTGTGTATGTATGTATACATACACACAAACACACATATATAAATATGGGTAAATATACATATATACATTTATTAGTGAATGTATGTGTGTGTGTGTGTGTGTGTGTCGGTATATATTTCACAGAAACACGTGTTTGCAGAGTGCATGTCTAGTAGAGTGTAAAACGCACCTCCTCTGTCATTCAGAGCTCACAATGTATAAAATGAAATTGTGGAGTTGATGGATGCTTGATAAGAAAACTGTCAATAGAATAAAAAAAAAAAAAAATTAACATTTAAAGACGTCTTCTCTTTAAGCAGAAACATGTGACTTTGTTGACATGATTAGAATCTGAATTTGTCTTTTGTGGAATTGTTTTTTTTTGTTTTTATTTTTACATTGTCTTATTTTTGTTTGTCTTTTTTAAATTTTTTTTTTTGATTTGTCCATATACAAAGCAAGACATCTGCTTTTCTCACAAGAATAAACATTACTGGATGTGGAAGGGAGGGGAAGGGAAGAGAGATAAGGGATAAGAGTGGGGGAGGTGATGGAAATAAGGTGGGGTTGGGGGTAGGTTTTAAAAAAAAAATCAATAACATATCTGTTGGCCAGACGGTGGGCAGAGAAACAGCCAAGACTTTTGGACAATGACAGCCAAAACATGGCACTGAAAAAATTTTTTCTGGTGGGTAGAAGATGGTGGCGGTGGTGGTTGGTGGATTAACATTTACTCCCCGCCACTACCACTACCCATCCTGCTCCACCCCTCATTTTTTTCTTCCATTTTGCTCTGTAATTATAGCCAAAGTAGAAACCAGAGGTGTGATTACAACAGCAGTAGCAGCAGATAAAAAAGTCTTATGTTTTTGTGTAGTGTGTGTGTGTATCTGTCTTCATAAGAATGTCATTCATATTCCAAGATCTGTTTGTGGTAGAACAGCAAATACCTAGAGAAAAAGAGAGAGGAAAATAAATGATAAACATAAAGCAATGGTTAATCATAGATTACTCTTTTTATGATGATAAACTCAAAATGCAAATTCATATGACATTACAAATTGAAATCTCAAACATATGAGGTGCTATCAAAAAGTTCCAAGACCTGGCCTAAAACAACGTACACCAATAATCCATTAACTAGTATGTGACACAAACATGGCTGTGTGATCCACTATGCAAACACACATAGATACTCCCCACTTGGCTACTGATATATGTTGTCAGGCCCTCTCATTTGAGACTTTTTCTCTCCAGAATTCCTTCTCTAATTTGTTAATGGCAGACCATGCTAGTATAAGACGGAAAAAATATTTGTGGCATTTTTCATGCTTTTGCTATATTTGAGAACTGATTTTTCAATGGTATTTAAGAACTTTTGCTTAGTGATATTGACACACAGTCATGTTGTTATAGATCAGAGGCATGAAAAATATAAGAGAGTAGAAAAAGACTATGTATGCATAATGAAACACCATGCAACAGATCATTGAGAGATGAGAAATCCAAGCTCTCTAGCACAGAAGAGATATTAGTGAAATAAAAGCTCTGGAGAAAATGCAAGAAACTTAATTGTCTAGAGAAGTAGTTCTGAATCATTTTTTATCTCTGGATCCCTTTGATTACTGTTTTACTCTGGTGGACCCCCATAGCCATTCTATGTTTAAAAACTAATTTTATAGATACTGCTAGGTTCCTCACAGGCAAGGAACGCAGGTACAAGATTTTCTGGGCAGGGAACACTGACGGGGTTGGTGGCGTGGGTATACTTATCGCTGAGAAATGGGTAGATAAAGTAATTGAGGTAATCAGAGTATGTGACAGAATACTTAAGATTAGATTAGTGCTTCATCATAGTTTAGCAACCATTATATCAGCCTATGCTCCTCAGTCGGGGCTACCCGATGGACAGAAAGACCGATTCTATGACACTCTACTGCAGACTACCTCGTTGACAAACGACAGAGACCTTCTCTTTGTGGCTGGTGACTTCAATGGTCACGTTGGACGACATGCTGGGGGCTTCCATGGCGTACATGGAGGCTATGGTTATGGTTCCCGCAACGAGGAGGGAACCAGGCTGCTGGAGTTCTGCGATGCAAATAATCTTATGATTTGCAACACTAACTTCAGGAAACCTACTAGTCACCTACCGATCGGGCCAACATACCAGCCAAATTGACTACATCCTTGCCAGGCAAAGGGAGAGATGGCTGCTTATAAATGCCAAAACCTTCCCAGGCAAAGAATGTACCCCACAACATAGACTGGTAGTTAGTGACTTTAGGATCAGGACTAGGAGGACAACCAGAAGACGACCAACATGGAGAAGAAGGATCTGGAAGCTTAAAGATCCTGCAAATGGACAGAGATTTAGGGACATATTACTTGAAGCCTTTGACGAAGTAGAAGGGGATAGAGCATCACAGGGGGTAGAAGACAACTGGACGTTTCTAAGGGACAACCTGCTGAGAGCCACTGACCAGATCTGTGGCTGGTGCAAAGTCCCCTCTCGACCTAGAATAACGTGGTGGTGGTGGAACAATGTTGTAGACAGGGCTATTAGAGAAAAGAGACAGGCTTGGAAGGTCTGGAAAAATGGGGTTAGCAGGGAATTGTATCAGACTGCCAAAAGAGAAGCTAGGAGAGGAAGCAGATAAGAAAAAATTTGCCAATGTTCTGCGCCGTGAGGACCAAAGACTGGAGGTGTTTCGTGTTGCAAGACAGTGTGTGAGAGAAAATCATGATGTGGTAGGAGAGAAGTGTGTTCGCATGGAAGATGGTTCACTTGCGCTAAATGAGGATGCAAAGAGAGAGGTTTGGAGATGCCACTATGAAAGGTTGCTGAATAAAGAAAATGAATGGGATAAAGAGAGTCTGCCGAATGTTGACCCAACAGAGGGACCAGCTATCCGAGTTGATAGTTCCTTAGTAGTTAAGGCAATTAGAAGCATGAAGACAGGGAAAGCCCCAGGCCCATCAGGAATCACTGCAGAGATGCTCAAAATGTCTGGTAGTGTAAGCTATAGCCAAGTCACCCATATAGTTAATCAGGTGATACACAAAGGAGTCATACCCAATGACTGGTGTAGCAGCATAATAGTCAACTGCTACAAAGGTAAATGTGACGCCCTAGATACAAATAATTACAGAGGTATCAAGCTGTTGGATCAGGTGACGAAGGTTACGGAGAGGGTGATAGCCCAACTAATTAGAGAGAGAGTTAGTTTAGATGAGATGCAGTTTGGGTTCGTGCCAGGGAAAAGCACCACTGATGCTATATTCCTGGTAAGGCAGATGCAGGAGAAATACCTAGCCAAAGATAAGCCCTTGTATCTGGCTTTTGTTGACTTGGAGAAAGCCTTCGACAGGGTCCCCCGATCCCTTATCTGGTGGTCAATGAGGAAACTAGGGATAGATGAATGGTTAGTGAGAGCTGTGCGAGCCATGTACAGGGACGCTGCTAGTAAGGTGAGGGTTGGCAACGAGTACAGTGAAGAATTCTGGGTAGAGGAAGGGGTCCACCAAGGCTCAGTCCTCAGCCCCCTCCTATTTATCATAGTCCTCCAGGCAATAATGGAGGAATTCAAGACAGGATGCCCTTGGGAGCTCCTCTATGCTGATGACCTTGCTCTAATTGCTGAGTCACTATCAGAACTGGAGGAGAAGTTTCAGGTGTGGAAACAAGGATTAGAATCGAAGTGCCTTAGAGTCAATCTAGCTAAAACCAAAGTCGTAATCAGTAGGAAGGTAGACAAATCACAAACGCCTTCGGGTAGATGGCCCTGCTCGATCTGTAGAAAAGGTGTAGGTAGAAACTCTATAAGATGCACCAAGTGTAAGCTATGGACACATAAGAGGTGCAGCAATGTCAAAGGAAGGCTAACTAGGAAGATGGTTTTTGTATGTGGCAGATGCTCAGGAACAATAAACACTGAAAATGCTCTGAGACCAACTTCCGTCACTTTCCAGGGAGAAAAACTAGAAATAGTTGATAGCTTCCGTTACCTAGGTGACCAAGTCAGCAGCGGGGGCGGGTGTGCTGAAAGTGTAACTGCTAGAGTAAGAATAGCTTGGGCAAAGTTCAGAGAGATCTTACCTCTGCTGGTGACAAAAGGCCTCTCGCACAGAGTAAAAGGCAGACTGTATGATGCGTGTGTACGAACAGCCATGCTACATAGCAGTGAAACATGGGCCGTGACTGCTGAGGATATGCGTAAGCTCGCAAGAAATGAAGCCAGTATGCTCCGATGGATGTGTAATGTCAGTACTCATACTCAACAGAGTGTAAGTACCTTGAGAGAAAAGCTGGACCTAAGAAGCATCAGTTGTGGTGTGCAAGAGAGACGTTTGCACTGGTATGGGCATGTGGCGAGAATGAAGATAGTTGTGTGAAAAAGTGCCACACCCTAGCGGTTGAGGGAACCTGTGGAAGAGGCAGACCCAGGAAAACCTGGGACGAGGTGGTGAAGCACGACCTTCGAACTTTAGGTCTCACTGAGGAAATGACTAGAGACCGAGATCTCTGGAAGTATGCTGTGCGCGAGAAGACCCGGCAGGACAAGTGAGACCATAACCCATGGCCTTCTACATGGGATGGAGCCAGCCTACGTATGCATACCTTCCCTTCTTGGAACACAAAACTCTACTTGTGAAGACCTGTTGAGGCAAGTGAGGATCAGAATCGAAATCGATCAATAGAAATTGCAGCTGAGTTACCAGTGCCGGTGGCACGTAAGAGAACCATCCGTTCGTGACCGTTGCCAGCGCCGCACCGACTGGCCTCATGCCGGTGTCACGTAAAAAGCACCATCCTTTCGTGTCCGTTGCCAGCCTCGCCTGGCCCCTGTGCCAGTGGCACGTAAAAGCACCAACCGCTCGTGTCCATTGCCAGCCTCGCCTGGCCCCCGTGCCAGTGGCACGTAAAAGCACCATCCGTTCGTGGCCGTTTGCCAGCTCCGTCTGGCACCTGTGCGGGTGGCACGTAAAAAGCACCCACTACACTCACGGAGTGGTTGGCATTAGGAAGGGCATCCAGCCGTAGAAACACTGCCAGATCAGACTGGGCCTGATGCAGCCTTCTGGCTTCACAGACCCCAGTTGAACCGTCCAACCCATGCTAGCATGGAAAGCGGACGCTAAATGATGATGATGATGATGATGATACTGCCTTCAAAATTCTTATTCTTTTTTGTTATTCACACACTCAGTTGCATAGGTTGAACTATGTAAAATGTTAGAGAAAGAAACCTAACTGTTTCTTGCAATTCATGCATTTAAATCAAAACTTTTCAGAGACCTTTAAAACACTACTGAGGATCCTCACAATTCAATATTTTGCTAGCATAGAACCCGCAAAATCTTATATGAACCCCAATTGAGAACCAATGGTCTAGAGAAATACTCTTACAGTTGTGTAATAGTATGAAAAACTCGACATAAATGTAAGATGCAGAAACTGGACACCGTTTCTCACAGTTGATGGCAGACACCAATGAAGGAGACTGATATACCCCTAATGGGACATTTCACATGGGACAACAATCATTGATTACTGACAGACTGCTGCTGCTGCTGATAATGTCTATGGTTTGACTTGTAATTTTGAATACTCTTAATTGTTTTATTGTAATTTAGGTTGGATGTGAATAATTAGTATCTTTTGAATGTAAGGTATTTCCATGCCTTTTGTCTTTATTTATTTTAGCCAAGAGGAGAAGGTTAACACCCATGACCTTTTAGGAAAGCTTCTGAGGTAGGTAGAGAAAAATGAAAATATCATGTTCTTAGACTAGAGATCTAGTTCAAGTGTTTACATGAGAATGGATTAAATGTAGCTGAAGACCAGGTGGTAATGTCAAACCAAGGAACAGATTTAAGTCTACCTTTCAAGACAGCTATAGTCCAACTACATACATACTAGATGTACCCGCCATGATCCGTTGGGCCACAAACACTCCAAGTTGAAAATGTTGATGTGCAGCAGGATAGGAAAAAATACTATTTTGAACTTCATGCAATAAAATTCTTAAGTAATACAGCTCTCACGCCTTTAGTGTGACAACGCAACGCGATGAAGCGTTTCTTCTTTGTAAACGTTCAAATGGCCTTCAACTTTTTTTCCTTACTTCCTTCTTTGCCATTCTTTGTTACTACTGTTCTAAATGAAATACAGGGATACTTCAGCATCAAGTAATGTTTTTGCAATGTCATCATTGATGCACAATGAAAAAGAATTCTGTCAATGTTGTTCTTATACGTCGTTCATTGACAGCCATATATATCCTCATAATTTCTAAGCAATATTCTTTGTTCATCTGGAAGATGAACTTGCAGTCTCACTATTGCAGGTGCTCTTTCATGAACTGAAAATCCTAAAATGGATGCAACTGCTTCGGATGGCACAATATACCTACCCATTAGATATTGACTAATTTCGTTATCATTGTTTATTTGAACAGCAGCTTTGCAATGGCATTTTGAATGCTCTTAAAAGGGTTTCATTATAAGGTACAACCTATTTATTGTTTCCCCCCATTCTTATGAGATTCAACTCCCCCCATTGCATCTGATCTTCATCTATAAAAAGACAGTCTCTCTCTCTCTCTGCTTTTCTGTATTTTGATTAAGATGATAAAGATTAATATTTTATTTGAAATAAAATAGTAATTTTCCCCATTAAGGAAATAAAAACAAACAAGTTCCTGTAATTCAAAAATATCTCATAAAAATGAGAAAAAAGAAGTAAGAAAAAGGATGGCGGTCGCTGACAGGACTCTTTGAAGCATCGACATTTTCAACTTGATTTTTTTTTTCTTAAAGGGGGAAATTACTATTTTATTTGTAATCTTTATAATCTTAATTAAATGGCAGGAAAACAAATAAACATTGAGTTTTAGTATAATATAGATGTATACCCTCATCATCATTTAATGCCTTAAAACTGAAAATTAGTACCACAAATAACATTTGACAGTTTGATATAAATCAGATGCTGTATTGCAAACCTGACTGAGCTTGGGGTACATAATAAGAGGTTAAAATTATGTTGAGATGACAAGGCATTGACTTAATAATATGCAAGCACAAATTTGCATTTTGAAGAGCAAAAAGAAAGGTGGGGCAGAGAACTATACTTGTTTATTCAGGATTTTCAGAGAAAAATATACAGTATTTTTACTTACCCTTCACTATTCAAAACCTCTTGTGGTGTAGCTTTGGTGATCATATGATCATCACATTTGTACCACTGGTTTTTGTGCAGCCTGATGTAACATGTATAATGTCCAGTTTCTATTGTGCCGCTGTGGTTCACTACAGCAAATAGTGAGTATCTAATAAAGAGAGAATGGGAATAATAAACAATAAATTAAAATTATGAAATGCAGAGTTCAAGAAACTAAGATCTAAACAGAATATATGGCTAATAAAAGCAACAACAATGCTTTGGAAAGAATAGAAATGAGAATGGTTTGGTGAATGAGGAGAGTATAAGGGTGGCAGAAAAATAATAAACTGAAGAGACTGATGAGAATAAAGCCAATGATAGATGCTGTGAAAAGAGATTGGAAGAGATGGCCAGATGATGTGCTGAGGAAAGATGAAAGTGATTGGATAAAAGGAGTGATGAAAATAGAGGCAGACCAAAAAAGACAGTTAAAGACGAGGGGAAATGTTGAGGATAGGGCAAAATGGAGGAAACTGTCATGGGGCCTACAACATAAACTATTGTTTAGCATGAAAGCTGGAATAAAAAACGATTTGTTGTGTTGTTTGTACCACAAAGTCCTCTCTTAGAAAAATGGTAAATAAATATATGTAGACAGACAGAGAGATAAAGCTGTTTGGCGAAGTCATTAGAGTATTGGATAGAATGCCTAATGGTATTTATTCCAACTCTCTGCATTCTGAACTTTACTGAAGTTTAATTTGTCTTTTATCCTTTTCAATGAAGGACAAAATTTCAAGTGGCTTTGAACACTTATAGAGAGTGCAATTTCAACACCAGTAAAGTGGCATACCTATTAATGTACCAATTTTAGGATGTTGGAATGGAAAAACAGTTCATTCTGACAGCAATGATTGCAACAACATTGGCACCAAACTGTATCAGCCCAAGTCAACTACCTTTTCCTTGAATAAACATTGTCATGTGGAGAGGGAAGAGTTGCTTATACGGGCAACTGCTAGTGTTTCTCAAAAAATCTGGCCCAGGCCTGCATTTATGCATGGTCAACACTGACCAGTGGAGGCCTTCATAGGTTTTAAAATTATAGGAAATGAATGATTTAGACACAATTTTGGAACAGCAGCACCAGTAATGATTATAGATATTTTCTCCTCCTCAGAGATCATTAGATGGCAGAAGATATCAATACTAATGTCTTACTTGTTATCACAGGAAAGACTTTTGGCAGATTCTTGGACAACTTGATTTCGATAACCATTGTTGTTACTGCGAGATGATGACATGAATGGAGTCATGTCCAATTCTTCTGGAAATGACACAAATGTGGAGATCTTCTTGTGGTAACCCGTGGAGTGTTCAAACCGCTGAAAGTACATCAGAAAAAGAAATTATTTCATGGACTTTCTAGAAAATTCATCACAACAATTTTATATTATTTTTACATGCTATTATGACAAAGATTAAATTTATCATTAATACAGACACAGATGTAGATGTATGGCTAAGAAACTTGCTTCCCAACCCTGTGGTTTCAGGCTGAATACCTTAGTACCTGCACAGTACCTTAGTCAAGTGTCTTCAACTATAGCCCTAGGCCAACCAAAGCCTTTGGAGTGGATCTGGCCGATGGAAACCAAAAGAAGCTTATCATATAAATATATGTGTTCTGACAACTGGTGGTGGTTTATATTTCTGCAACTTAGTGATTCAGCAAAAGAGACCAATAAAATAAGTACTGAGCTTAAAAATAAGTATTGAGGTTGATTTGTTCAATTAGACCCTTCAAGAAAGAGCCACAGCATGGCTGCAGTCCAATAACTGAAAGACATTTGGACAGCAGTGAAGCAATTACTAATAATTTTTTTTAGTTATATATTTAGCATTCCTTTTGAGGATCTTCAGATGTTAGGCTCACAGAGGAGATGAGAAGGGCTGGAGACTCCTGGCAGTTTGCCGTGCTTGAGAAGACATGCCAAGCTAAGTAAAATTGTGGCTATCTATGCATACAGCAATGTCTCTTACATCTCTCTCTGAGCTGAAAGATCCTAGTCTTGCAGGCTCATGGGTGCTTGTGCCATGTTAAAAGCACCCTGTACAATCTGTGAAGTGGCCGGCATTAGGAAGGGTAGGCAACCGGCTGTAGAAACCATGACAAAACAGACAAATAGAGCCTGGGCAGCTCCTGTCAAACCATCCAACCCATGCCAGCATGGAAAATGGATGTTAAACAATGATGATGATTACAGTTATGATGTGGAATAAAAGTGGAACTTTATATATATATATGTGTTTGTGTGTGTGTCTGTGTGCACCTGCATGTACACACACTTCAATATAATACTGACAGGGTGCGCTGAAAGTGTAGCTGCTAGAATGAGAATAGCGTGAGCAAAGTTCAGAGAGCTCTTACCCCTGCTAGTGACAAAGGGCCTCTCGCTCAGAGTAAAAGGTAGTCTGTATGACGCATGTGTACGAACCGCCATGCTACATGGCAGTGAAACATGGGCTGTGACTGCTGAGGTCATGTGTAAGCTCACAAGGAATGAAGCCAGTATGCTCTGATGGATGTGTAATGTCAGTGTGCATACTAGACAGAGTGTAAGTATCTTGAGAGAAAAGTCGGACTTATGAAGTATCAGATGTGGTGTGCAAGAGAGACGACTGCGCTGGTATGGTCATGCGGCGAGAATGGATGAGGATAGCTGTGTGAAAAAGTGCCACACCCTAGCGGTTGAGGGAACCTGTGGAAGAGGTAGACCCAGGAAGACCTGGGATGAAGCACGACCTTCGAACTTTAGGTCGCACCAAGGAAATGACTAGTGACCGAGACTTTTGGAGATATGCTGTGCTTGAGAAGACCCAGCAAGCCAAATGAGACCATAACCTCGTGGCCTATGCCAGGGGCGTAACCAGCCCACTTATGCGTACCTTTTCCTTCTTTGGACACTAAACTCTGCTTGCGAAGACCTGTTGAGGCAAGTGAAATCCAAATCAAGTTTGATGACTGGCATCCTTGCTAGTGAGGTGCAAAGAGCACCATCCAAGTGTGATCGTTGCCAGAGCGGCTAACTGGCTTCCGTGCCGGTGGCACGTAAAAAGCACCATTCGAACGTGATCATTACCAGCATCGACTTACTGGCACCTGTGCCAGTGGCATGTGTAAAAAGATTCGAGCGAGGTCGTTGCCAGTACCACCTGACTGGACCCCGTGCCTGTGGCACGTAAAAGCACCCACTAGACTCTTGGAGTGGTTGGCATTAGGAAGGGCATCCAGCTGTAGAAACTCTGCCAGATCAAGATTGGAGCCTGGTGCAGCCATCTGGTTCATCAGTCCAACCCATGCTAGCATGGAAAGCAGACGTTAAACGATGATGATGATGATTAGTCCTAATGCACAACAGTGTTTTCATTTATGATGATGCATTAGCTTGTAGGAGTACTCATCACATTAAAGTTCTGCTTCGTGGTAGTTTTTATAGATTAAACAAGATTAGCAGGATCCAATCTCCAAGAGGTGATTTAAATCTAATACTATCCTTTCCAAATCATCTCATTTTATATATACTATTGCACTTACTGTTAACAACTACTGATCCAACTAGCTGTGACTTTACAATAGGCATAGAGAAGTTTATGTGGTACAGATGTTTGTTTCACAACTGTGAGGTTTCAGGTTCAACCCAACTATGCAGCAACCTTGAATTGTCTAAATCCTTGTGAGTGGAATTTGGTAAAAAGGGAGTGTGCAGAACCTCATTTGGTAAACCATTCCAGTTCTTGGAAATAGTAGACAAGTCACAGCTGGGAAAAAACACTAAGTTATTTATTTTGGCACTTAGCTTCGTACTCAATATGTAGAATTAATCCATCAGTTTAACATAATCACCTGGTTCTTGAGTACCTTTAGCAGAGTTCACCCTGTTGCAAGTATTTGGGCCAGGCGCTTGGTTTGAGGATAGTCATCCCACTTCCCTCTGCTCCACCTCAAAGGCTCATGGACAACAGACAGCCCTCCCTCCTCTGACTAAGTCATAACCTACACAAATCATGAAATCAAATACAATACACACAAACCTATTTTGTGCCCATGTGAAAATGACTGATGGTCAGCTGCCCAACAGCATCACTACCCAACTGATGCTCTTCATTTTCAGCAAGCATACAATCCAAATTCTTACCTTTAAATGGAAGCATGCAACCACTGGCAGTTTTTTCATGGTCAACTGTTTTGTAGATTCTTGGTAACTATGACAACTGCTACATTTGATTTTTGCAGAGCTGCCCAAATGTTCTGGTTTGGTAAATCTGAAAAATATATACATAAATGTGAATATTCACACTAAGAATAACAGTGAATATTCAAATAAAGTATCATTGGAGATTAGTCAATAACATCGACCTCAATAGCTCAAGTACCAACCAAGTACTGGGATCAATATAATCAACTAGCCTCCTCTCTTCTCAATATTGTTGGTCTTGTGCTTAACTAGAATATAATACTTGGAAACAATTATTATATGTTTATTGACAATAAAATGGTGTTGAAGTGTCAAAATCAGTAGAATATGTTTGACTAAATAGATGCCTATCAGTATTTGGACCCATTTCTTTACATTCTGAGACCAAGCTCCACTGGAGTCAATTTTGCCTTTCTTCCCTCAGGGGTTACAAGGATAAATTTTGGCTATTACTTTCTCAGGGACAATAAAATAAGTCAATTTGATTTCTATCATAATTATAGACCTCTGATGCCACTGCTACCACCACCACCATCATTTTAATGTGCATTTTTCCATGCATTTTGAGGTAGATATTTTATGAATGCATGCCCTTCCTATCACCATCCACAATCTGTTCCCAATTAAGGTAATATTTCTTGTAGTCCCTCAAACAACAAACAGAAATGTTTTTACAGTACATTGTAAACAATGATACTGTTTGCCTGGACAGTGACCTTGTTTTTACCTACAGTGCAAACAGCATCAATACAATGGAAAGACACCACACAACCTACAAAACACCAAAAGGCTTTTTACAGTTTTTGCTTATCAAATTCACTCAGGCACTGGTCAGTGCAAGACCATAGAAGAGACCCCTGCCAATAGGACCATGTAGTAGAAACAAACCCCAAACCACGTCATTTTTAACCACATAGCTAATATTAAAAATTATCATTTCAATCATAAAATGGTAGCAATAGTAGACTAACACAGTTCCTTCCCTCTGCAAGGTTCAAATCAGCTTTCATTTCTTCCTAGGTTCATAAAATAAGGATTATCAGGTGCAACCCCTGGTACTTAAACCATTGCATGCAATGTTAATAATCAAAACTAGATAATTGAAGTGGGATACATGTAGCATTTATGTTACCTTCTTTCTAGCTGTCTCTCACACAAATGAAAATTTATATTAAAATCTGATTTGTTATTTGCGTTTATGTAGTAAATGCCACTGCTAGTAATATACTATGCTTATTTCTCTTAACAAAGCCATAGCGCTGGTGCTCCATAAAAAGCACCCAGTATATTCTGTAAAACAGTTGATGTTGGGAAGAGCGTCTATGATGATGATGTTCTGCAATGGAATTTGGTTCTATCTTTAATCAAATGAAACAACTATTAACCCTTTTAACACCAGCCCATCGGAGATAGTCCTTGTTTTTATGTTGTGAACTTCCTGCATTAAAGTTATCTAAATTAAAACATTCCAACAAAATTCCAGGTTAATTTATGTTCCAAACAACAGCTTAATAAGCAAAGCTATTTTAGAAAATTCTTGATTATTTTCAAAGTTAATTGAAACAATGGCAACATATTCCAACAGAAATATGGTAATAAAATAGGTTAAGAGCAATGAATGTAATTGAGATAGTAAGGAATTTAGTTCATGTGCCATCAAGATTAGCTTTATTTTTCAACCTTTTGGGATCAATAAAATAAGTATTATAAATACACTAAAACCCCACAAATGAATTTGAATAGAACATTCCAGTAATGCTTAGAAGAAAATGGCTCATAATTTCTATCTCACTGTGGAAAAAATGCCTGTAATTAGTTTACTAAGGACATATTTTCATTACTAAAGTTTAGTGCCTACAAATGGATAAAGACAAAGAACTATGACATGATCTGAATACCCGATAGTTATATCAATAGACATACAAAGCTACTGAAGACTATGTAATTATCATATGGACTACAGCAAGACTTAGCTAATGACTTGTTAGAACCTTAATATAATTTTAGACAGGTCACATCATCGTTGTTTGTCGTGCATGGAAAGTGGACTAAGGACTTTTAATTCTAGACTGACCAGTGTGTTGTATTCTTGAGCAAAACACTTTATTTCATGTTGCTCTATGATAACTTTGATATTTAAATGCGTGGTACACCAAGCACCTGTACAGGTAAAGTTGATTTGAAGGAGGGAATGAGCCTTTGTACAGCATAAACATTTGATCACTATAAATAAACCGTCTTTCTCAGACTGGAGAGATACCATAAACTGAATAAATAAATGGGCAAATAAAAGTAAAAGCACTAATTGTAATTTAATTCATTCTTATAATTTTTTATACTTTTTTTTATATATGAAAAGCCATATGGAAAGTGGCAGGATGTATGTAAGATTCTACAATTATATTTGTATAATAATGTAGACTAAAGGATATCCAGAGTTATTGCCCTTGTCCCATTCACGAGACTTGGTGAAATAAAAAAAGGAGAAAAGAAGTCATGGGCAGTAAATTTTTGTTTGTTACAATTTAAATTAGGGTTATTGCATGTGGCTAAATAAGTAAACATGCTACTTGCATTCAACAACAGTAAAATACAGCAATATAAAAGAAAAGACTTTTGTAGTGTATTAACGCTGATTATCAATTTGGATTATCTCTAGTCTGAGGTAAAATTTGCAATCTGTAATTCCAGTAATTATGAATTTTTTGTTTCAATGAATAAACAATACTTTGTAAGATTATTTTTATAAAGAAGGTATTAAACTCTTGAACGAAGAGAGTTAGTACTTGCTGCTGAGTAAGGCACAAAAATGAACAAAAAACCCACTTATCTGACAATAAAATAGGAAAATAGTGAGTGTGAGAGGAGTGGGCAATTGTAGCATTCCACAGAAAGCTGAGGTCTGATAGTCTATGGGGGATAACATGGAATCTTCCATGTTACATATAAATGAAGTAGAATAATGAAACCCAAAAATTAAATTAACAAATCTATGATCATTATGAACAGTAGTGCTAAAGCATTCAGCCAAGTTTAATAAAATTCCTCATGGAGCAATTTTTATTGATCTGCAGAAAGAAAAGGTAAAATTCTGACTGAAATTAAGATATGAAGCCAATAGACTTATGCATGGTTATGTGGTTAATAAGTTCGCTTTGCAGCTATATGGTTTTGGGTTCAGTCCTATTGCATGGCACCTTGGGCAAGAGTTTTCTACTATACTAATCAAAATCTCGCGGAGTAGTTGGCATTAGGAAGGGCATCCAGCCATAGAAACACTGCCAGATCTGACTGGGCCTGACGAAGCCTTCCAGCTTCACAGACCCCAGTTGACCCGTCCAACCCATGCTAGCATGGAAAACGGACGCTAAACGATGATGATGATGATGATGATGATGATGAAATTTCATATACAAAATGAAAGAAGTCTGTCATGCATGCATATTAGCATTCATATGTGAGAATGTGAGTTTGTTTTTTATTTGTCTCCTCATTTGCATGCTGATTGTAAACAAAGTCAACCCTCATATAAAACCGTGTCATTTGTTTGCAATCTGCCATGAAAATATACCTGGCCATTGAGCTGTTCATGTTCAAAGAACCAAGAGAAATATTACTTTAGTTGGAAACAGTTGAGGAATGGTAATCAAAAGAGCATCTGGTTATGGAAATCTCAACAAGTTTTAGTTGACCCAGCTACATATGGAAAAACAGATATTAAAACTGATTATCCATTTTCTTTTTGTCACTTTGTCTCTGGAAGAAATCAGCTGAGTTCAGATCTGGAGAGGGATGGACTTTGCTAGTCATGACAGCACCGGAGAGCTCAATGAAGAGAAGAAATATAGCAATGATAAAAGACAGGAAAAAAATAAAGCTGTAAAATTACCGTTTTAAACACTCTACTAATGAGGTTGGTTCATAATTCCCTGGACTGTTTGAGAAACCTGCAGCAAATAAAAGGAAAAGAAAAAAAATCAGCCGAATGCAAAAATATTGGACAATAAATTCCACAGAATGCAAAACAATAGCATACAAATTGCCAAACTGCATGTTATAGTACAATGTGAGGACATAAGTACATACGTACACTTTTCTCTATCATTCTCACCTACTTTATCTTGTCTCACTATCAACAAATCTCTTACCACCATCACTTTCCATTTACATCTCAATAATCTCTACTTCTTTCCATGCAAATATGGGAATTTGTATAGAATTCATTACAGTAAGGATTCTATTTTAAGCATTTAATTAGTTCACCAGCTAAACATGATCAGAAGTCCAAACTTTGTCATATGCAACTATTGTTGTTGATTAGTGAACCAATGCACATGTGAAACATTATTGATATCTAAGATACTGTAGACATGCCATCATCCTACTATGACAGCTAAATATGTTTTGACTGCCAGAGGCCAAGGGGATGATTAACACTAACACTCTGCCTACTTCAGTATCTTCTTTTCTTTCTGGCTGAAAATACAATATCACTAACAACACAACAACCACTTGCCCCAACAGTTCACAAACAACGATTAAAACAACAACAACATTGAAATACGCAATGTTAACTCTTTATTAAATGGGTATGAAATAGATGATAGTAGCAAATGAAAGCTGCAGAAACCCACTGCACATATATCTGCATGGAGCAAATATGTATATATATCTGATCCACTAAGCATTCCACAAATCTCATCCTCTTAACATGCATCCCTCTATCACTCATATTTGGCTTCTGTAATCACTTGAGAGCAGATTCAGTACATATTTGACCACCACCCAATCTTTTTGGCACTACCAGTTACCTCCTTCTTCCCCTGTAATCACCCATTAACATCATTCTCATTATAAACCCTTCACACACTATTCTCCACTGATCAGTCTCCTGTGTCTTAAGTTCTCTCATTCCCTTCTGAGCTACACCTTAGGCCTGCTATACCTCATCTTTAACACCTCTCAAATGTGCCATCAATGACCCCCTTACCCCACTGTTGTTGTCCCACTCAATAATAACCACCTTCCTCCTCTCACTGTTACATCTTACACATCATCTCCCTATTTTCTGATCTATCTTCCTTCCTGAGCCACTTCTATCTCTCTCAATTTGCCCACCTTCTAAAAGTATTTCCCACCAACCTCTACCTCTATCTTTAACCATCTGTTACTCTCCTTTCGCAATCTTTTGGTTACCTCACTAGTGTCAGTGGTATGAAAAAAGTACTGAATATACATGGTAAAGTGGTTGGCATTAGGAGAGCCAACTGTAGAAACTATGCCAAAGCTGACATTGGAGCTTGATGCATTCCTTGCAGCTCAATGGACCCTGTCAAACTGTCCAACACATGCCAGCATGGAAAACAAACACATGATGATGATGATGATTGGTGCAAGCATGGCAGCATGGTTAAGAAGCTTGCTTCTTAACTATGTGGTTTCAGGTTCAAGTCCACAGCACAGCACATTTAAGTGTCTGCTATAGCCTCAGACCAACCAAAGAGTAGAGTTCATAGATGGAAACCGAATCACACACATCATATGTGAGTGTGTGTGTCTCCACACCATGGGATGATTCTGAGTGAGTATCACTGTTATACGAGTGATGTTTGATCACAGTTTCCCAAGTAAAACATGTCAGGGAGAAATATTACCTTGCTTGGAAACAGGTGAATGCTGATGAAAGGAAAGACATTCAACTATAGAAATTCTACCTTAAATTCTGTCTGACTCATATGCAAGCATGAAAGTGGATGTTAAAATGATTATGTCATCACCATAATCATTTACGGTCTAACTTCCATGCTGGCAAACCAGAAAGCTGGACCAGCCTCCATTGTCTACTTTGGCATGGTTTCTACAGTTACAAATACTTCAATAGAAGAATTTAATAGATATGAACTATGCAGCAGTTCAGATTAACCCAAGGCTATTGAAGAAGGCAATTATGTAAGGTGCCATACAATGGGATTGAATCTAAAACTATCTAGCGTTGCAAAGGAAATCTTCGCCACAGCCATGTCTGCACCTATATGAAACAATACAAATTCTTTAGTTTCACCCTCAAACTTACTGACCATAAGACTGATTTTCAAATCTTCCTATATTATATTATAGTCCTTTGAAATGTACATACATTACTCCCCTTTTTTCAGTGCTCATTTGTGGAATATATATACACACACACACATATATATATTAAGCTTATCAAACTTTGATATGGGTAAAAACCTACAATCTTCTACACCAATAAATTATTATTGTTCCCGAAAATTGTTTTTTATACCTACTATGGACTGCTTGAAGTTTACTAACTACCTACATGTGAATCCTTGGATCTTAAAATTATGTATTTTATATATATATAATTCCTCATATGTTTTGATGAGGATTCGCTCGTTTAATCAACTGAATTACCTGCTCGTTTAATCAGTGTGAAAGTGGCTAAGTATTCCAGAGACATGTGTACTCTCAGCAAAATTCTAAGGCAGAATTAGTATGGCACAGTACATGAGGAGAGGGTGACTTTGAACTACAGATAGATTCAATGGGCTTCTATATATTTTCCCTCTAACCAATTTCACCCACAGAAAATGACAATTCCCAGTCTACTACACAGTAGGACTGAAATCACTATGTTTGAGTATGTATATCAATATTTGAAGGATATAAACAATGAAAAGCCGAAAAAACTGTGCATAACAAGTGAAGACATCATCATCACCATTTAGCATCCATTTTCCATGCTGGCATGCGTTAGACGGTTTGACTGGAGCTGGTAAGCTGCATCAGGCTCCAGTCTGTTTTGGGTTCGTTTCTACAGGTGGATACACTTCCTAACACCAACCACTCTACAGAGTGTACTGGGTGTCTTTTATGAGTCACCTGCATAGGTGCCTTTCACATGCCACTGGTCACAACCACAACTTTACTTAGCTTGATATGTCTTCTCAAGTACAGCAAATTCCTCCACGAAACTCAACATCTAAAGATCATATTTCACTACCTCATCTCGTGTTTATTATGCATTATGTTAGACAGACACACCCTTGTCATATTCACCATCAGAATTATTGGAAATCTATAACAACTATACTAATATTCCTGAACTGGAATATATAAAAAAATATAATCTTACTATTGGCAATACCATGTTTTCAGTACAAATTAGATAATGCAGTCACAAGTTTACGTAATGTTTGAATACGTAGGATGGTCAAGACGCGAATGCTTTTGGCCATAAATCTGCACAAGCAAAACTGACCTGGGACTCAATTTTAGTAACATAATTTCAGTATCCACTTGGTTTACTAGTGAGCAGAAGTACACCAGGAAACTTCTGAAAATATTTTAATACTATGAATACGATATTAAATGTTATGAATCAGTTTTGTCAAACTATTTTTGTGCCTTTATTTCATTCCTATTTTTGCAACAAGATATTTCGAAAAGGAGCTTGAAAAGAGTTCTCTACCCTTAGTGAGAAATATAAAAATTTCCCATTTCTCCATCATCAATCATTTAATGTCCACTTTTCCAATGCTTGCATGGGTCAGATTTTCTATGGTAGGATGCCCTTCACGTCGCCGACCCTCACTTGTTTCTAAGTACAGCAATAATTCCCCATAATCAGACATATTTTCACACAATATTGGAAGGATGCCACTTGTATAATCATGGCACCCATTTAGAACTTTCATACAATGTCAAGGCATTGTTCTATATATGCATATATATATCTTCAACTAGAAACACACATGCATATATATATATATATATATATATATATATCTTTAACAGCCTTCTTACACTTTCCAACTAACAAACTCATTCACAAGGCTCTAGTTGGCTGGGAAGCTACTATCCACAGTGGGGCTGAATCCAAAACCCTGTGGTTAGGAAGTAAATTTGTTGACCACACAGCCATGCCCTTCCCTGTGTAGATCAAAATAAAATTTCCTGTAACATTGACACCTTCTTGTGAGGAAACAATGAGGTGATGTGCTTGGCACCTTTTCTAAAATATTGGACTGATATTTGTTTCTTTTACAGCTTTATATTCAAGTTCAAAAATTAATATGGATGGTTTGAAGAATAGTTTTGTTTTATAACCAGGTACCCCAGGATATAATCAGAATTACTGCATTGTAATAGTAAGTTTTAAACTATGTCCATGAGAATATACAAAAATGTTTCCTCTGAGACAGGAAGTCAAGTTCAAATGCTTTCTTTCATAAGCACCTGCCCTTCTTGAGAGAAAAAAATGAGAATATGCATATGGTTTATATATGAATAACTATACTTATGGTTGTATATTATGAATTTATGCCTGTATCCATATGTGCATTAGTCTAAGTAGAAAATATTAACAACACTCAGCTCAAATATAGATACACATATACTAGACTCAATACCACTTTTTTTTTGTATCTTCCATCACCCTGATCCTCTTCATCTATACTGTCTCAAACAGATTAACTTACTCTCCAGTGAATTGCTAATCTCATTACACTAAAATATATTGAAATATATCAACATTCCTGGTGCTTGTCACTTATACAAATTAATCCTTTTATTCAACTTAGTAACAGTTGAGGACAACTCAAATATAGCTTAACCCTAACTCAACATAATCTTAATGGCCCAGCCCAGCCCAGTTGATCTCAAAAGTTCAGCCCAACTAATATTAACAGCTCAGTTCAGTCCGATTTATCTCAGTGACTCAGCCTAGCCCAGATTAATTAATTCCAACAGCTCAGCTCAGGCTAATTGATCCCAACCCATACAAGACAATATCATTAGAGTAATTAACACAAGACTGACACTAAAAATTCAAATGAAAATTAAAACTTACTTGAACTTGGAGAATTAGCTGAACCATTGTTGCTATTTGAAGTGGTATTGTTTGAACTGCAACCAGAGGTGGTGTTAGTTGTTGTGTTTGTGGTGCTTGTTGTGGTGTTAGTATTGTTGTTGGTGTTACTGTTGTTATTACTGTTATTATTGTTATTACTGCTTGGGGCTGCAGTTGGGATGCTGCAAGGAGGTCCAGGGCCCAGATCTAAAGATATGTCCCAGATAGGATCGATTGTGGTGGAAACATTACTGAAAAGAAAAGAAAAATGACATATTTAACTACAATAATATAATTTTTAAAATTAGGGGTTAAATACCAATAGAATGTATAATTCTAGCATTTCCATGAAACAAAGAATGAGAGCCAGGAGTGTTATTGAAATCTGAAACTGAATTAGCAATTATGTCTGCTGCTGCAAGCTTATATGTTAAGCATAATGACAAATCACAAACATGAAACAGTGTCTTCTATTCCATTACTCCACAAAACAATCAGTGGATTGGCAAAACTGTTAAACATTGGATAAAATGTCTTAGTCAGCTCTTTGTATTTGTTGTTCACTTGTGACTTTTGGCATTCTCTTGGACAACATTGGTGGCATAGAGAAGGAAGGCCAGCAGCATAAGCAACTACTAGTCTGCCATAACATACTTGGCCCAGGTTTGTATCCTGGAGAGAAAAGAAACCAATTTTCTTGTTAACTAAGTGTTGTTGAATCCAGATTCACAATGGGCCAACTAGTCCTACAATGGTAAGAGTGATAAGAGATCGCTTTCATAACTGATGGGAACAGTACCACAAGGTATTTGAAAGCATCAGTTCATAAGTTTTCTCATTGAAAGATATACACACAAACATTACAGGTTTCTGGATAGTTTCTTCTAATCATATTTCACTCAAAAGGCAATAACAGAATCCACAAGACCAATATGTCATGCGGTGGGACTGAACTCTGAACCATATGGTTGTGAAACAAACTATTAATCACACAAACAAATCTACCACTAATTACATACCTGACTTTCCATGCTGCCCTGGTTTGGACAAGTTTTCTAAGGCAATGTTTTACAGCTGGATAACCTTCCAATCTTGAACTCTTTCAGTTGCCTCTTATGACATAAGTGACAAGACATACCTATTCTGAAACCAGGATGTCATTAGTTTTGGGTGGATATCTTATTGGGATTTGAACTCAGAATGTAGAGAAACAAACCTAAATACTGCAATTCATTTAATCAATCATCATCATTTAATGTCCGTTGTCCATGCTGGCATGCTGCACCAGACTCCAGTCAGATTTGGCATGGTTTTCTATGGCTGGATGCCCTTCCTAACACCAACCACTCCAAGAGTGTAATGGGTGCTTTTATATGCCACAACTGCAATTTTGCTTGGCTTGATAAGTCTTCTTCTCAAGTATGATATAATGCCAACTGTCTTGGTCATTGCCTCCATGAGGCCCAACATTCAAATGGAACTCAGCCACCTTGCCTCTGTGAGGCCTAACACTTGAAAGGAACTCAGCCACTTTGCCTCCATCAAGCCCAACACTCAAAATAAACTTAGTCACTTTGCCTCCATCAGGCTCAACACTCGAGAGGAACTCAGTCACTTTGCCTCCGTGAGGCCCAATGTTCAAAAGAAGTTCTTTACGTGTCACCAGCATGGGTGCACTTGACTTGACAGGTCCTCTCAAGCACAGAACATCGCCAAAGATCTCAGTCACCAGTCATTGCCTCTGTGAGGCTCAAAGTTCGAAGATCATGCTTCACCACCTCGTCCCATGTCTTCCTGGGTCTACTATGGGTTCTCTCCATAGTTAGAGATTGGCACTTCTTTACACTGCTGTCCTCGTCCATATGCATCACATGACCATACTGGTGCAGTCGTCTTTCTTGCACACCACATCTGATTCCTCTTATGCCTAACTTTTCTCACAAGATGCTTACACTCTGTTGAACATGCACACTGACATTGCACATCCAGTGAAACATACTGGCTTAATTTCTCTTGAGCCTACGCATGTCCTTGGCTGTCGTAGCCCATGTTTCACTGCCATGCAGCATAGCTG
This sequence comes from Octopus sinensis, assembly GCF_006345805.1. Classification (NCBI taxonomy): domain Eukaryota; kingdom Metazoa; phylum Mollusca; class Cephalopoda; order Octopoda; family Octopodidae; genus Octopus; species Octopus sinensis. Next base: position 121,218,541 of record NC_043001.1, on the reverse strand, counting down.
TTCACACACACTGGCATCAAACAATCTATCTTTCACTCTGAGAGAGAGGCCCTTTGTCGCAAGTAGGGATAGGAGCTCACTGAACTTTGCTCAGCCTAATCTTATTCTCACAGCTACGCTCTTGGAGAATCCATCTTCACTACTAACGTGGTCATCTAGATAACGAAAGCTATCTACTAGCTGTAGCTCCACCCCACCCTCGGTCAGTTGATGGAGTCTATCTTCTGTGCATTTTCAGTGTTCTTTGAACCTGTGCACCTTCCACATACAAAAGTTAGTTTCTCTGTTAACCTTCCCCTGATGTTGCTGCACCTTTTATGTGTCCAAACCTTACATTGGGTACATCTTATGGAGTTTCTACACTTTTTCTACACATTGAGCAGGGCCATCTACCTGAAGAGATTTGTGATTTGTCTGCTTTCCTACTTACTATGACTTTGGTTTTTGCTAGGTTGACTCTAAGGCCCTTTGATTTTAGACCTTGCTTCCATACTTTGAACTTCTTCTCTGGTTCAGCTATAAGAATAAGGTCATCAGCATATAGGAGCGCCCAGGGGCAGCCTGTCTTGAATTCCTCTGTTATTGCCTGAAGGTCTATGATGAAAAAGCGCGGGGCTGAGCACAGATCCTTGGTGAACCCCTACTAGTACCCTGAATTCTTTGCTGTACTCGTTGCCCATCCTCACCTTACTGGTAGTGTCTCTTGTACAGCTCTCATCAACCACTCGTCTATCCCTAGTTTCTGCATTGACCACCAGATAAGGGATCTGGGTACTCAGTCAAAAGCTTTCTCCTAGTCAACAAAAGCCAAGTACAGAGGTTTATCTTTGGCTCGGTATTTCTCTTCAAGTTGCCTTACCAGAAATATAGCATCAGTGGTGCTTCTACCTGGCACAAAAACAAACTGCTACCCAACTTAAGTAAATAAGTAAGGTTTTTCTCATTGACACAAGATCACAAGTTTGCAGGAGAGAAGTATAGTCACTTGAATCTATCCCAGTAAGTATCTGTTAATAATTCTAATGAACAGGAAGGATTAAAAACAACTCCATTCAGGTTTGAATCTAGGACATAGAGACATGTAATTTAATACGGTATTTAACCCAGTATTGCCTTCCCCTTCCACGCCACTTTGATGGCCAAGAGAAAATCATGAGCTACTGACTGTTGTCACAAATGAACTCAAAATACAAAGAGCTGAAACAAATATTGCAAGGTATTTTGCTTGTTGCTCTAACAATTCTGACATTCTGGCATTTCTTGCTAAGTCCATCAGTAATATTTTCACTAAAACTTTAAATAAAAATGAACATCATTTTTTCAAAATTATGAACAAAAATATTTTGCAGTAGCAGGTGATAGGTATGTGAAGATGACATGCTCTCAGTATTTCATTGATTACTTACTCTCAGTGAACATAATCTAACTATTGAAAACAATACTTCATACAAGTGATGTCCAGTTCATACATGTATTTGCATAACTGTTAATATAGAAAAGATATCTAGAGAACATACTTGCACTCTTGACATGTAACATCTGACTGCAAACCACCCGTAAATATTTGATCGATGATACAGTTGCAGTGATGAGGATTGTTATAAGAGATACCATTGGTTCCTGTAAAAGAGAAGAAGAATGTTATAAGTCTATGGGAGAAAGGATTAAAGATAATTAAACCGACCCTATTACTAAGTATGATCTTGTCTTGCTCACAAGAATAAGATAATTACTAAATTATGATTCCTACAGAATCTAAGCCTTTTCGATATGATAGTGGATATTGTAGGAAATTTTTTCTAAAGGAGGAACTGAACTCAGCCCTGGGAGACAATGAACTATTGTGCTGCCAGTCTGAAGTATACCACCTTCAATACTTAATTAGGGAGTCTGTCACAACACAGTGATGGGAAAAGGGAGTGAGCCAGCAACTCTTAGCTCGTTGTTTAGTAATGCATCAACTTAGCAGTTTGAGGTTTACAGATATTTTAGTTATCATTTAAATTATCAACCCGCAAAGGGATGAAAGTGCAAATTGATGACAGTGGTAGTTGGACTCAGAATGAAGATACACGAGATTAAATACTGTAATGCACCACACTCTCCTAAAATGATAATGATTTCAAATTTAGGAATAATAATATCAAAATAATAACACTTGCTTCTTGGAGAGGTATTATTCCAGATTTCTTTTTAGTTTTAATGGATACCTTTAAAGTAAGAGCCACTGATGTGTATATGTGACACAGTCATTGATTTAATTCACATCAACTACTACTTCATCTTTTCAATATAATCAATAAATAGTATATACTTTAAATCAATAAACTTTTATTGTTTCTAACACATGTTAGTTACATCTACTTGGATCATTTCAGCATGTGTTACTGAAACACATCAGCATCATGAAATAATTTATTAAGTTAATAGGTTCATCTCTTAAGAGGAAATTTGATTTGTTTAGGAAGTGCAGTGATTCATGAAAAATATACATTTTGAGAGGTTATAACACAATCAAGAAAAGCATGAAAGTAAGGTGTACATGTTTACCTTTACAGTGTCGATGTAAGACGTCTAATGCGGCTATGAGGAATTCATGGGCATCTTGCTGCTCATAGCCAGCAAGATGTCGAGCATTTGTCCACACCAGATGTAACAGACGGTATGGTATGTGTGGTGCACGATTACCAGAATAAAACTGAAATACAGCAAAGGAATTACAATAATAATCTTTTGCAATATTTGTTACTGCAATACTTTCTAACGTTTTAAATAATAATTGCTTCTAATGTAGACACAAGCATAGCTGTGTGGTTAAGAAGTTCACTTTGGAAACTTGTAGTTTAAATGTGTGACACCTTGGGCAAGTGTCTTCTACTAAAGCCACAGGTTGACCAATGCCTTTTAAGTGAATTTGGTAGCTGGAAGTATGTGTGGAAGCCTGTTGTATATAATTGTGTGTGTGTGTGTGTATGAGAGAGAGAGAGAGAGAGAGAGTGTGTCTTGTCTTTCCCAACTCCTGCACTTGACAACTGGAGCTGTTTGTTTATCTCCCTGTACCTTAATGGACCAGCAAAAAAGTACTGGGGTGATTTGTATAATTTAAAGGTATTACTTCAGCACAGCCACAATGCAATGACTGAAACAAGTCAAAATGTGTATAGGTATAAGACCACACATTTTGACTGTGTTTTACTCAACCTTATCAGGACGAAAAGCAAAATCAAAGTTAGGAGTATTGTAATTTAGAATATAAAAGGAAGCACTTGATATTTTATTTAGTGTTCAATTACTCCGGCTATCCACAACTTTAATACAGGTAATTTCTTACATAGGTACAAGATCAGAAATTTGGGAGAGACTAAGAGATTAAATCAACAGTAGTAGTTAACTGGTATCTATTTTATCAACCCCTGAAGGATAAAAGACAATGTTGGCCTGACAGGATTCAAACTCAAAACATAAAGAACTGGAAAAAAATACTGCAAGGCATTTTTCCCCCCTAACACTAACAATTTTGCCAATCTACTACCCTAATAATTGTTTTTAGCAATGGAACAAAGCCTGAAATTTGAGGCAGAAGATTAGTCTATTACACTGATTCCAGAACTTGTCAGGTACTTTATTTTATTGACCCTAGAGGAATGAAAGGCAAAAATTGACCTCAGTGGGATTTGAACCCAGAATGTAAAGAGCTGGAACAAATACTGCAAGGCATTTTTTCCAATGCTCTAACAATTCAGCCAATCCATTACCCTAATAATAACATTCTTTGTAGAACATTATCTCCATAATATTCCAATAAAAAGACATATTTTGTTACATGTTCTATCTCTTTTAATACTTGACTTTTACATCTGTAACTCCATATATCATGTTGGTCATAACTTCTCATGTACCGTATATTTTAATGATAACATACCAAGTGATAAAATACATACAATAAATTCTTACATAGGATTATCAGATTGTGTGATGATCATACCATTCTTAAGGATATTAGGAAATTAAAATTACATTATCTTTAGTTTTAAGGCAATACTTTGTTTTGTCTGAAGCACACAGCCAGTTTTTGTGGGCAGAGTTAACTGATCTTAAAGTGACTAACTGGTGCTTATTTTATTGCTTCTAGAGGGTCGAAAGACAAAAATCAACATTGGCAGGATTAGGTATAAGTATTTGAGGAATAAATTAGAATACTGGAAAAAATATTAAAAAGGATATTTCAATGTGGGCAATATTAAATTATGACATCATCCAGGAGAGAGCCAAAACTAAGAAACTCTAAATGTTGTCTAAAATAATGCTTAATTTTGTAAATCTAGGAGGAATTATCAGAGAATGGCTATAAGCACAGGCATGCTTGCATGGCTATACAATTCACTTCACAACCATTGGGTCTCAGGTTTGAGTCTGTTGTGTGACACTTTAAGCAAATGTCTTCTACCATACCCTTGGGTTAACCAATGTCATACTGAAACTCAGTGTGCAACACTCTGGCTTGCCAGCTCTGGTCGAACTGTCTAACCCATGTCAACATGGAAAATGAGTGTTAAAGGATGATGATGATCATCATCATCATCATCGTCGTTTAACGTCCGTTCTCCATGCTAGCATGGGTTGGACGGTTCGACCGGGGTTCTGGGAAGCCAGAAGGCTGCACCAGGCTCCAGTCTAATTTGGCAATGTTTCTACAGCTGGATGCCCTTCCTAACGCCAACCACTCCGTGAGTGTAGTGGGTGCTTTTTACGTGCCACCTGCACAGGTGCCAGGCGGGGCTGGCAACGGCCACGGTCAGATTGGTGTATTTTATGTGCCACCGGCACGGAAGCCAGTCGAGGCGGTGCTGGCATCGGCCACGAGTCGGATAGTGCTTTTTACGTACCACCAGACCAGGGATCCAGGCTGGTTCAATTCGATTTCGATTTCGCTTGCCCCAACATGTCTTCACAGCAAAGGGGGTTGGCAAGGGTGCCTGTCGTACGGTCGCATTGGAGTATTTTACGTGCCACGGCCACGAGTCGGATAGTGCTTTTTACGTACCACCAGACCAGGGATCCTGGCTGGTTCAATTCGATTTCGATTTCGCTTGCCCCAACATGTCTTCACAAGCAAAGGGGGTTGGCATGGGTGCCTGTCGTACGGTCGCATTGGAGTATTTTACGTGCCACGGCCCCGAGTCGGATAGTGCTTTTTACGTACCACCAGGCCAGGGATCCTGGCTGGTTCAATTCGGTTTCGATTTCGCTTGCCCCAACATGTCTTCGCAAGCATGGGGGGTTGGGATGGGTGTCTGTCGTCGGATGAGGTTCTATATCGACTTCGCTTGCCTCAACCGGTCTTTGTGTCCAAGGGAGGAAAGGCATTCATAAGTGGGCTGGGCTCACTTGTCCTGCCTGGTCTTCTCACGTACAGAATATTTCCAAAGGTCTCGGTCTCTGGTCATTTCCTCAGTGAGGCCTAAAGTTCGAAGGTCGTGCTTCACCACCTCGTCCCAGGTTTTCCTGGGTCTACCTTTTCCACGGGTTCCCTCAACTGCTAGGGATGATGATGATGAAAAAATGTATGTAAACTTCCTGTTGTATATACATAGAAGTTGCTGTTAAATGGTTACAGATCAAGTAGAGACAGTAAAAGGTTTGGGGAACCTTTTAGTCCTGTCAAAGGCATGACAAGAAATTTTTCAAGTATTGATACCATAATAAAATACTTCAAGTACATTCTGTAAAGCGGTTGGTGTTAGAAAAGGGATTCAGCTGTTAAAATGCAATGTTATGTTCTACAAACTAACCTAGGTGGGCAGTAAGTCCAAATAAAAATAAAAGACATGTATATATATGTGTGTATGTCTACACGTCTTCCCACTGATACTGCTTAGACAGTAGTGATATTATGTCATTCCTTAACAAAATGTCCTGCAGCATTTCAACATATAAAAATGCAGAATAAAATACCCTACTTGATAGACAGGAAGAGCATCCAGGTGCAGAATACTGCCTCAATGAAGTTTCCTCAAATTCATGTCAGTATTAAAGAAATAAAAAGCATATAAAAACAAATTTGCCTTCAGCATAACACTGATATCCTATATTTTTTTTTACAAAGCCACAATTTTGGAGAAATGATTTATAATGAATGAACTGACTCTAGGGTATATATGTGTCTCTTTTCTAGCAGAGTAAATGGCTATGTGGAAATTATGGTGGACTTCAAACAGAATTTAGAAAGATAAAACTACTGCTTGGAAAGCCACAACTACTTTTACACAGTATGGAAGAAATAATTGAGTGAATTAATAGTTAATATATAATGTATAGTAGGTGTAGTTATGGCTGTGTGGTTAAGAAAGCCTACCTTCTCTATTGCCTCAGGCTGACTAATACTTTGTAAGTGGAATTGGAAAACAGAAACCAAACGGAAGCCCATCATACATGAGTGTGTGTGTGTGTGTTTGTAATAATCTGTGCATGTCATCATTTGCTTTCTTTACATGAGGCCATCTGAGCAAAGAAAAGGTGCTGTCATGCATACATTGTTGATGTAGTTCTTGCTTTGAAAATAGTGGAATAAAAATCCCTTACTTGTAAGGGTTGGAGATAGGAAAAGTAGCCAATCATAAAATACTGTCTCAAATAAGTATCATTTGTATGCCAGCATAGGAAAATGAATATAAAATGAATGAAGGAACGAAAGATTATTGGCACTTTTTAAAACATCCCAAATAGAACATGAATTCTGAATCAAGGAAGATAAAGCTAAATGTCAACTGTAATGCACTCAGTTCAATTCTGTATTGCTCTAGTCAACATTAACACCACCAACACCAGCACCACAGTCCCAAAATACTGGTTTCCTGGTAATCCGGTTTTACACACACTGACTGTGTATACTAAATGCTGGTCTCTAGTTGACATTTGTAATGTCCTCCAAATCAATGTCTGTAGCATGGTAAAATCTTCTACCCTCAACTTTTTTTTATCAGAGAAAACGTAATTAATAAATGAGGCTGTTTGTTGCATAGGGCCCTCTATGACACTATTTCTTCATATGACCTTCTCTGAATCCCAGCACTCCATGAAAAAATCCTGGAGTTTTGCAACATGAGGGAAGTACCTTGATAAAATTCAATAAAAATGTATTTTATGAAAAAAAATTGATTTACACCATTTTCAAAATAAGAAGTTAGTTAAGTTTCTTTTTATCCAGATAAATTCCTTCAAACTCAAACAATTTTTGTTTTGTTTAATGTCAGAATAACAGTGGTTGTCCAGAGTGTTCAAACTCTTTTACAGAGTATCACGAACACTTTATATTTATGACATATTTCCACACAGTTTTGTGATTTTGAGAAAACTGTATAAGGGTTCCATAACAAAATAAGCTAGGGAGCCATTGCTCTGTTTCTATTGAGAAGAGGTTTCCCCATAGGATCTGAGCTCAGTTATGGGCTTTGCAGAAAAAACGAAAAGGAAGGAATGGGTGGTTGTTTTTGAAGCTAGTATGTATCTTTGATTAAAATAATGAAAAGAAGGGACGTAATCAACAGAGTTAAATAACATGTAAATGAGAAAGTGTTTAGTTGTAGATTAACTTGCCAGTTGTATACTACCTATTTTACAGCTTTATAGTAGAATAAAAGAAATTATCTTCTTCCAAAAACATCACAATGTCAACGTCAGTATTTGAAACCTGCAGCTGTTGAGTTAATGGATTAGCAAAATAAACCATTACCTCCTGGAAAAGACGAGACATTTCACACACCAGACATTTTTGAGCTTCACTATCCATTTGACAGACGTGCTGATCAGCTAGAAAAAAGTCCCTTAAAATTGGTGTGTGCGTCAGGGCTTGGACAATACAATTCATGAAACAAGTGTTTCCCAGGTTAATGAGACCTCGTAGACCTATAAAAAAAATTCCACAGAAGGAAATCTTAAAAGGATCATTATCATCAACATGAACAACAAACAGCAAAAGCAAAAGAAAAAACACATTCCATAACCTATCAAGTTGGTAATCCCTGGTAATGGCCTATCTACAAGTTGTGGAAATACTTGTAGCTTCATATGCATTTACCTTGCAGTTTTAACTAATTTTTCCAATTAGGTCTGTCTTAAACTAGTTTCTGACACTCAGCTGTCATTGGCAAAGGGTAGGCAAGCATTTTGAAACCAGTACCAGTTGACCAACAATCATGAATTTTATTACCTAATACAGAAATCACACCAGCACACAGTATATATAAAAGAATTGTTTTTCTTTAGAACTGATTAAGACACATGACTACAATAACAGAATAATGTGGTCAGGTATCATACACTGCTCCTCAATGAAAGAGCTAAGTATGCACAGAATAGTTTGCCTTCATGTGATGTGGTAAGAGAGAAAATAGAAAATTATGGCATTTAAGTTTTTCCCTCAAGAGTATTAATGCAATAAAACTATAACTATTATGTCTTGGGGGAAAACAGTGAAGACTTTATCTTCAAGTTCTTATTCAAGGAAAGGTATGCAAGAGAAAGGCTTGCTGTTGGCCATAAGAAAAATGAGTTCAACATTGCAATTTACTGAAACAGTGATTAAATGTGCTTCCTATACAGTAGGAAACTAGCTCCATATGGTGCCTCTTTACCACTAAATGGATCAGGGTGATTAAAAGTTGAAGTGTCTTTGCCACAGACACAATATAGTGCTGGTGACAGGAGATCAACTAACAAACCTTCAGCCAATAATCCATCCTCCCCCATCAAACTACTTAGCTGAATCTCTCATAATATTGCAATAAACAAAAATAAACTTCACTCATTAAACAAAAGGAGAAAAGAGAGAGAGAGAGGAAGAGGGTGAGAAAGGAGGTCAAATCAAAGAAAGGATGAAGATAGACAAAAGTGTGAAAGAAAATGATGAATGTAAAGGTTTAAATTTTGAAAGAAATGGAAAAAAATTAACCCTTCAACTTACCAATAGTAGAGTTGTCTTCTACTTTTAGCCTTTTTCTATTTTTGGAAAGTAAATCCACTTCACATTGGTCAGGTTCCCACGGTGAAAATTGTTCTTTGATTCCTGAAATGATAAATTTTAGTTACTTTTGAATCTAAAAAGAATGGGTTTTTTTTATTAGGTAAAGGGATTAATATTGTCGAAAAAGAGGTAGACAGATGATTGAATCAACAATACCAACATATAATTGTTAATATTTTTATAATACTTTATCTTCATAAAAATGATGAAATGTAATGTCAACCCAGTTGGTATTTGAACTCATAAAACACACAGTCCAAATGTCATCAAAATACAAATATACATTATAATACATCTGGCAATATGCTTTTTCAGAATCATATAGTAAAGTGCTTATTATAATAATAATCCTTTATACCATAGGCACATGGTCTGAAAACTTCGGTGGAGTGAGGGTGAGTCAGTTACATTGATTCCAGTGCACAACTGGTACTTATTCTATTGATCCCAAAAGGGGTAAGGTATTTGAACTCAGAATGTAGAGCCAGAAGAAATTGTATGGTGACTGCAATCATTTTATTCTTACAGTATGACTTGTCTTTTCAATGAATTAATCCACAGCAAGCAGAGGAAATGGCTTTTGAATTTATTTTTTCCCATAGGAAATAAATAGCCATTGTAAAGATTTGAGTCATGAACCCCAAGAATTAAGAACAAAATTGTTGGATTGCACAACAGACAAAGTCTACATCATTGTTAATATCCACTTCCAAAAGATTAGGAATGCACAGACTCAAAGAGATAAGATGGATAGTTAATATAGAGTGTGTGTGTGTGTGTGTGTATGTGTACATATCATTATGATCATCATTATTTTATGTTTGCTTTTCATGCTGGTAAGGACTGGATTGGTTGTTACAATGCTGAGGAGTCAGAGGAACAGACACCTCACTTTTAAGTTTCATTTTTGCTTTGCTTTCTATAGCTACAGGTCCTTCCTAACAAAAATCACATTAATGAGTGTACTGCAAGTATTTTTTTGTGGCATCAGTATTAGGGAGGTTGTTCCATCTCCAACAAGACTAAAGAGGTCCTTTTGATACCACACTTAACAGAATGCACTGACTGCATTTTATTATGGCACCAACACTAACGATAGGGGTGAGGGTAATGATGGATAGTAAAAGATGAATAAATGTTGACGGTCAATGAGGGAATGTAAGGTGGAATGTATGGAGTGCATGCATACTTGATGAAGTCCCTTAAGCACGTGCCTTAAGATGGCTATGAGAACAAGACTAGCAAAAACGAAAAGAGGTGGAGTGTTAGTTAAAGTGGAGGCATTGTATGATGAACAGAGAGAAAAGGGCTGGGTGAAATTGAGAGATGAGCAATAGGCACACAAGAGATAAAGGTATGGGTCCTAGGAACATGGGTAACAGCAGTATGAGTGATAGACATGTGACTGACAGTGATGTTTGATAACAGAGATGTGTTAGCAGGATGAGTGACAAGGGGCTGTGGAATGGTTATTAAAAGAGATGAGAGGTTATTAAAGAGATCCATGATGTAGATTTGACAGTATACATGTGTGTATGAGAAAAATACTGAGTGAAAATGTTTACCTAGTGAACAAGCTGATCTCCTGATCTGGTCTTTGGCTAAGTCTTCTAATTCTTTATCATAAACATAGTCCCCACAAGGGGTACAATAGACAGCTCCATAGGAAAGGTCTACAGCTGAAAATAGAGAATGATAACAGTTAGAGTCATTCAGCTATTTCTATATAAAATCAAAGGATAGACCCCCACCCCACCCTTTTTAGTCAACAAAACAATAACATTTAAGGTCAAAAAGAAAATAATAGGCAAAGTATCCAAGTTATGCATCAGTCTAATTTGTTGACACCATGCTACACTGTACAGTGTCATGCAATGAGAAATCATATTGTCTTTGAGCCAACAAAAACCTTGCTCAAAACATTTCAAAGTTCAAAATAAACAAAAGTAAATGGATCAATGAAGATCGAAATGAATTGGGCTAAGACACAGAAAGGTGAGAAAGGATGAAACAGTGCCTTACTCAAGGGATATAAACAAAGTTCAACTGAGAAGTTGACACTTTATCACCTTTACAATAACAATGTTAACAGCAAATTTAATCAGAAGCAAAAAAATGAGTGGGATTTTTTTCCCTCCCTGGCTTGTAAACCTGTTATCCAAAATTTAAGCAGTCAATGGCCAGCTAGTTGAAAGTTTTCTGAAACCTGTATTGCAAATTTAAACTAACAAAATGAAACCAGATAATTAAAATTGTCTGACATTTGGAACTTAATAAATCAATGAATGAATGTGACACAAGGTGATATATTTGTTGTTGTTCTGGAAACAATTACTAAACAAAAGAAATGAGGATACTGGAATTTTAAATTACAATTGAGTGAGAGGTGCAACCACTGATTCATTAAGGTACTGGACCAATGGTGCTGATATCAAGATTTCAGAATCAACTACACCACTCTACTTACCTGACTAAAATCAACCAAATTTCATCCATTCTGGAAACAGTATGAAAAAAAGGTTTCCAGTTTCCAATAGCAACTTCTTTAAAGAGAAAGCCCAGTTGAATATTAAAGAAATATATACAATAAAATAGCATTAATAAAAAATTTCAGAATGTTACCTAGGTTATGACTTTTGTTTTTTGCATGGTCATGGATGTGTTTTGCCTGGAAGCAGCCAAAAAAGACACACTCTAAACAAGCATGGAGCCTTACAGAGCCTTGATGGCAGGTGTGACAGAGACACTTCTCAGCCTGTAAGATAAAAATTGAAATTTTTCTCTGTAAATAATAGCAACATGGAGAAGAGAAAGGTAAAGATAAAGATGACAATACCTGGCTGTGACAATGCCTTCCAATCTTCTGTTTCTTGCCTGAGCCAGTTTGAGAGTAGTAAAGTAAGATAACATTTAGTAATTAAAGACAAAACGCTCCAACAATATCAAGCAAGGCTTCCAAGATATCCTATTTATGATAGTATGGATTATTAATAATAATAATCTTTTATTATGATTAAGCCCTTTAACATTGGGCTTAATGAGAAGGATAAAAAAAAAACTGATGGGTTTAGATAAAATAAAACAAAAACGAAAGTAGTAACAGCAACAAGGAAATGGTTTTGTTCAGGAGGGATAATTACCTTCAGTCAATCAAAGAAACCCTACAGATTCAGGATAACTTCACTTTCAAGAACAAGTGCCCTTTACCAGTTGTATTCTCTGGCCTAGAGGCATACACTAGCAGTAAATATATCCACTTGGGCCATACATGCCACTCTTACTTACTCTTCCACAATGTTACAGAAGGGTAACACATCCTTCTCCACCCTCACTTTTCTCTCGAAGAAGGATATGCAAAAAGGCTTAGCTGAGGAGGAAAGAACCTATTTTCAGGTCTTTCAACTGTGTCCATTCACAACCAGTTTTGCTATAACCACCAGACAGAGGTAAGACTGCTTGCCCTTCTCAGTCAAAAGGAAGCTTCAGGGTACTCCTTTTGATAGATTCAGCATCTCAGGCATGACTGGATGACTTCATCAGCATCTCAGGCATGACTGGATGCCTGTAGAGTTTGTTTTCAACTAGCAATGTTCCTTACTAGCACTGCTACAACAGGGATTTCTAGAAGCTACCAATATCTCCAGGATAAAAGCCAACAGACCTGCCATTTGATCCCTTTAAGCAACATTTCAGGAATAGTTTCCTCTCAGCTTATTTTAGCATGAGATTAGCCATGTTGTTTATAACCTAATCCCAGCTTCTATCTAGAGTCCTAAATCAAACTAGATCCCAAGTAAATTAACCAGCATCTCACAGCACTAGTTGGCAGCATGGAATTAACTTCATGTCTCAAGCTACAAACCTACCAACTTGTTTGGGTTCATTTTGCTCCTGTTAGCACATATTCCTTTAGAATGGTGCTTATCATCTTCACCTCTGTACTGCCTCAAAATGTGTACCTTAGGTAGGCTGACAATTTTTAGCAAAACAAATCAAGCAATGAGATTGGAAAATGGAAATTTTGACAAATGCTGTCTGCATTTATCCTTACACTGTGCATTAAACTTAGGTTTTCTGATGCAGGGAAAATATCTTTGTATGAAATAATATTAGATAAAAAAAAAAAAAAAGATTTGATTTTAAAAAATGCTTTTAACCTATTTTTGAATAATGTTTTCCATCTTTGTTATATTGCAGGTGGGAAGCGCCTGTGATGGTCATGCATTTGCCGAGACATTTTTGTCATATGTGAGATGAAACGAAAAAAAAAAAAAAAAAAATACAGCTTCCTATGTATATTAAAGAGATCTCTCAAAACAGCAAGGGAAATAGTTAATTGGATGATGTTCATGTCTTTCTCAATAGATGCGAATTAATTAGTTAAGTGAAATGAAATGAAATTCGGAGAATCGACGCCGGGTACGAATTTTGGTTCTCGATTAACGGAAACCTCTTAGTGTAACTGTCGTTATTACATAGAGTTTAAGGAGCAGAAGAACCTAGACAAGCAGAGAAACCTTACCTCTGTTTACATATAGCCCTAGCTCAAGAACGGGGGATTCTTAGTCACACACACCGAGATTACGTTCAAGTCAAACAAGTCAACTTGATAAAGTCAATGTCCTTCCAAACACTAAGCTTATCTACCTATAAATCCACAGTCTATGTGATTTTACAAACATACTCTCCTTCCACACTGAGATCCCTGTATCGCCGATCTTCTCATACAGTATGTCAACAGAGCATTCTTTGTAAGCCAACACTTTCTCTACAGTCAAACCTCGAGTCTTATTCTCAGCAACTACATTACAAGCGAATCCTTATTTGCCGACATGACCAGTTAAGACAACAAAGCATTTATATAAGAGAAGCATAGCAATATTTTAAAATTCAAATACACCTGAATAAAATGGTCGTCAAATGATTAGAAAGAGAAATCGAAAAGACGAACTGTTGTTTGACATTTGACCTAAACGACGGAGACAGACCTAGCACTAATTGTTGACTCATTACCATTCGTTATTTTTATTGTAGACCTTTATCCAAACCGATCTGACGTAGTTTTATCATTTTTTTAAAATTAGAAACCATTATTATTTTTATTATTATTATTGATTTTAAATAATTTGATATCACATATATTAAATATAAATTATATTACATAATATAAAATAATATATACACATTAATTATATATATATGCATAAATAAATCACACAAAATGTATTATAACATGGTATTTTAGGGAGATGAGGAGATTGGAAGTTGTGATGTTCATCGGTGTGCCTATAGACCTAGCCTTCTACACATACTGCAATATAAGCGGCGTGAAACGATTTCAAGTAAGAATCGAAACCGAATTGCAGAGGCAATTCTCCAAAGAATTTATAGCCGAATGCACACACTACTACGGCATTTGTTAATTAAGATGTATATCAATAATACACCTGTGATAATTCCTTCATTAGTGTTATTAATATCACTGGTGAAATGTGGTGTGACGTTAAGGGAGTTTTCTTTGAACGTGTGTGAGCGATCCGGTTTCAAACTCCGTGTGGGAAGAGTTTCATAGCAATTGCGACCAAACAGAAAACGTCATAACATCCTGTATTTACCACTTTCCCGAAACAGGTCGACTTTCTCGACGAACAACAACAACAAAAAAGTACAAAACAAAATAGCGACGATGATAAATAATCTTGATTATTATATCAAGCGTAACGCCTCGTCTGTCAGCATCCGAAGTTCCATCCAGAGTGAAGCTTTGAATAGATTTGACCCTTCAGCAACGTGAAAATGGATGCTGCACTGATGTGTGGATGGAATGTGGAAAATAAACACAACTTCGTCCAAAATGTGTCAATAAAAATACATAACGTTAATATAATTTGTTTTGATAAAGAGAAACCAGTCTTTTATTGGGTTTTTTTTAAAAATAAAAATAACTCAAATTTTATAATCTTTTCAGTTGAAAGAGAAAAAAATATTTTCTTAATTAAAGAAAGAGCTGAAAGATGAGCTCTATCTCCTCCGTTTAGTAACAACTGAAGATATTGCAGCCAAAAAGCCCAGGAAATTCCTTTCAACTTGTATCGTTTCATCAAATATATTTCTTCTTCTCTTTTGTAATTGAAGTGATTTTTTTTTTAAATCAGTTACCAGAAATTACTATTATAATTATTATACTAACAAGTTATATATATATATATATTTATATATATATCAATAGTAAATAAAATGAAATGTCATTGTTTACTTGTAATCAATAAAGGAAGTCTTGCGACTCAAGAAGACAAAGATAGGAAGTAGAGGGGGGGGGGGCATTTGAAGTTAAAAAGTATCACTGGTACAAGTAATTATTATACACACACACACATATATATATATATATGTACGTATGTATGTGTATATATATAATTTTATTATATTACAGGCACACATATGTAATATTGTAACAAACGGGAAAATAATTTTTACTTTGTTATTAACTAATCACCTTCCACATAATTTTATTTTTGTTTATTTTGTTATCAATTTATTTACTTTTTCTACAGATAGCAAAATAATGACACACGCACACACACACGTGTGTGTGTGTGTGTATGTCTTCGTCTCTCTCTCTCTCTCTCTCTATATATATATATATACACATGTATATATATATATCATTTCATTGATGTTTATATATCTATAAGACATAGTCATGTGGATGCTATCCTTTAACATATAGTATGTTTTTCTTTGTGTGTGTGTGTGTGTATATATATACACACGTCTATACACTTTTCTTTACCTTCCGATTTTAATCGAATCTGCCTCCTTTGTGTATCCCCTTTATATTTACTTCTCAGGTGTTCCCACAATAAATATTTTATGAAGTATAATAAATAAAACTAGAGACAGCGACAGGAAACTGTGGCCCTTAGATGACAATGCAGAAAGGGATCCCCTTGAAATAAATTTACTACAAATCATAGGCACACGCATATAAAAGGATATATACACAACAGTGTAAACAATCCGAAAATATAGGCACTCAATACAATAAACTACACACAATATTATATATATTACTTCGATTCACGAGAAACAATCAAAATATGTGTGAAATATAAAAGATTTCAAAGCGATTTATGTGAAATAATACAAGTTATTGGTACACACAGGCGAATATATGTGTGTGTGTATATATATATATATATATATATATATATATATATACACACACACATATATATATATATACATACATACACATATATATATATATATATACATATATATACACTTATGCACACAACAAAATCGCAGCCTGTGACGAAATCTGTAAAAATTCTACGATTTCAAAGACAAATTGTTATTTATTAGACAAAACGGGGAAAAAGACGAACATATTTGTGTGAAATGAAAGGAAGTGAAGTGATGCATGACAATAATTTAAAGAACAAAGTTAATAAGCAAGAAATACGACCAGCCACATATGTATATATACGTTCATACGGATATATATATTTGTATATTATGATGTATGTATAAATGCGTATATAGTGTGAATGAAGCGAAGAAGAAAGAAGATGTGTTTGAATGTGAAGTTTGAAGAGAGAGAGACATCATCGGATTGCCTCGATCAGGGAGACAACAACATCCGGATGAGGCGACTGGAAGAGAGTTTGCGGAAACCCTTTGGAAATGTATGCAGAAGGGGACAGGACCAGGTATAGCAGTGGATGGTTGGGATGAGACAGGGGTCGAAAATTAGTGATTAGAGCATATTAGCGAGATCTTTGTACATACCTTGATTCTTCGGGCATCAGCTGACGAACAGGCAATGAAGTAAGCATGGATTATCCGGAATGGTTCGGTTCCCTTGGCTGATTTGAAAGCACTGAGATGCGGGCAGCCATTCACGTTCATTTTAGGGGCTTTGTGGTGTTGTCCCCGCTGTGATTGGTATTGCTGATTGGCCTGCTGTCGCTGCTCATGTCGGCCGGACCTTGGTGGGCACGGCCTGCTGTTGACCCGCACGGGGCTGACTGTGGCCAGGCCGGGCACACACACAGAGCCTTGCGAAGCCAGGACTCCTCCCACCTAGACTCACTACAAATTGAGACGACGGGGGCAGGAAAGATCTCCCTAAAACACAGGATACTCTACACACAGTGAGGGGCTTTGAGCTAACTCAGCTGATGTTCTTCTTGCAATCCGTTTCCTAGAGTGGCAGGGGAAGCTAACCACCCCCCGACACAACACTGTCCTACCACCACCCTACGTTACAGAGATATTGGTAGCAGTAGTCGTCGGTGTGTGCTGGTGCTGCCTAGTATCACAATGGTAGGACTACTGGCACCAGACATTGGCAGTGGGAGTACTGATCAGAGCGGTGGTAGGAGAAGCCGTGTGAAGCGAGGTAGGAGGTAGTGACAGTGGCAGTGACGTTATGACACTTTATCCAAAAAAGATGGGGGAAAATAAAGGAGAGTCGGTTAAGAGATAAGAACAGCGGTGGAGGAGTGGTAACAGTAGCAGTGACCGGCTGACGGAGTAGGAGGTATTTGCTCGCTCCTACCACAGTAGTAAGGTCACTTAGTAAGGAAGAAAAAGAAGAGGAAGAAACAACGCCAATGCAGGAGGGGAGGAGGAGGAGGAAACATGGGATGTACTTGTTAAGAAAAAAAGATATTTTTCGAATGAGTAGTAGTGACAGTGTTTTCAATAAATAATAAAAAGAGAGGGAAAAGGAAAAAAGAAGGAAAGAGTAAGATAGATCCAAAGAGAGCTGTATTAGTAGTGGTAGTAGTAGTAGTAGTTAGAGGAGTTGTCTGTCTGTGTGTCCATTCATCAGTCAACAAAGAGATGCGCATCTCTTGATTTACCAATCGGCTTTGCGCACATGCTTTTACACTTCCGTTTCCGGTTGAGTGTTTTCTGTGGTCAAATGAAAAACATGCTGCACTTCCGCCACCTTCAATATGGCGTACCTTTATTACAAAGCATGCTGGGACATAACGTATTCAATTCATACATAAATATATATATTTTTATATATATCTATATATCTATATATAGATGTATTTATATATTTGAAGCATTTTTTATCACTTTAAAACATCCTCAAATTTGAGTATTTCATTATAAAAATTGTTAAAAATGTTAGCTGTCCTTCCCCAAAATTTCAATAACGTCTGAAGAAGTGAAATTAAAAGCATTGTTTTTCTTGGTTCCATTGTTCACTCATTCATGAACATCTTTTTCTTTAATCCCTGCATTATATAATTATTGCTATGAAATTTCTTAGAACAGTATTTAATAGAAATAGAAGAAAAAGGGTGAATACGGTGCAATGAACAGCGCGACTTCTTTTGTTCATATATCTCGATGGGGTGGTCAGCATTATGGGAAAGTGGATGAACGAAAAAAGGGCAGATGTAGAGTCAAATGAAATAACTACAATTAGCAATTAAGGTCCAAACTTTAGACTCATTTCACCCGATGCTTTCTTCTCTTCAGCAATCGTAATATAAGATATTTGAAAGTATATATGAATTGTGTTGATTAATTTTTATTACGATATAATATATATATATATATATATATATATATATATATATATATATATATATAAAACGAGATAGAATTAGGGGTTAAAATATATTTATACTTTCTTTTCCGAAAGCCATGGACACAAAAAGAAAAAGAAATAGCCTCGCCACTTCGCTCAGAAATCGAAACCTAATCACAAATTCGCAGCGATTCGTAGTCAGGTTGTTCCATAAATACCCTGGTTTTCTCCAACCAATTAATATTAAAATATTTTAAATTACTAATATAATAAATTACATATTAATGGTTTTTCTAAATTCAGAGAGCAGCGGCCAAATTCCATCGAAATAGATTTGTAGGAATTATAAAACGATGAATGTCTAATGTGAATTATTGGAGCAGTGCCAGGCTATGAGTCATTTTGATGACAACAGAGATTCTTCCATCGATTCTAACGAATCTTATTTTAAATATTGGAATTTCTTTCGATATTAATTTTTAAACGTTTTATGGTTTATATATATTTCTGAATATTGATACTTAACGTAATTTTAACAAGTACAAATTACACACAACACCGGTTCACATATTATCAATCAAACGGGTTTAAATGTCATCATATTCGCAGATGGAAAAAACGAACCATCAAAGATTGATAATGATTTTTCCTTCTTCACGGAGAGGAAGAAATAGCTAAACAAGCAAAAAGGTTTTATATATATATATATATATATATATATATATATACACACACACACACACACATATATATATATATATTATATATATATATATACCTACATGCATACATACACACATACATACATACGTGTGTGTGTGTGTGTGTGTGTGTGTGTTATACATGCATATAAATGAAAGTAAAATTATATAATGATATATAATATAATTTTATTCATATTTTATATAAACATTTATAAAATCCTTTTTTGTCTGAACTTGGCCCGATTCAAGAGAGATAACTCAGTCGACCGATTAAATCAGGAAAACTAGAAAAAATTGAGTGGAATCTCACGTTGTGCAGAATGTGTTAGAAGTGTGTGTGCTTCGGCGCATGCGTACTTTTATGAGTAGAAACGTAAGAAAAAAGCACTCAATACATGGTGTGTAGAAAATATTTGTAAGATAAACAGTTGTCGGCGAGTCAGCAGCAACTGTTTGTCTATACGCTTGTACCCACGCACGCATACATACATTATATATTCATGCATACATATGTGCGCGCGCACACATACATATCATCATGTTCAATTAACGTCTGTATTCCATGCTGGCATGGGTGGAACGGTTCGACAGGAGCCAACGAGCGTTGGAAAAGATTGTCTTCGGTTCCAGTGTTTGCTTTGGTATGGTTTCTACCACTGAATGCCTTTCGTAATGCTAATCGCTTTATATAATGTATTGGGTGTTTTGGGGTATCTTTTCGGTTTGAACGGCAGTTTTTTCTAGCGGTGTCATATGAAATGGTCACCCATAATTATGACCCTAGTATCGATCTATTGCATTTCAATCTGTTTTAGGGTTAGGGGTGGGGGGAAGGGTATCTTTTTTCTTCACAAATGTAAATAAACCCAATCTATTTCTTAAACGAGGGACATATTCATACGGCACAGAGTGTTTCCACCTCAATAGACGTCATTGATTGGTTGAAATTGCAGAAATGGAAGAAAAAAACAACAAATATCTTACAAACTATAGAATTTTCTCAATAAAGCCAAGAGGAAAAGATGTTTTATAAACACATTCTACCAGTATACGAAGTTTAAAAGTGTTTAGTTACGTGGAAATTATTTTAAAAAACTGCCGTTCAAACCGAAAAGATCCGTTTTTTGTTTTTGCCTTTTGTGGCACTAGCATAGGTGAAGTCATCAAGTAAATCACAGGATAAAACCTCTTGATGACAGTGTGTGGGGGGTGCAATATCGAAGGAGGTGGCTCTGTGGTATGTAGACTTAGGGAGACAGGAACCAGTGTCTGGCTTGCATGGCTATCCCTGCTGGAAGGAGAGAAAGGATGGTGGGGACACCCGGTCAATGTAAAAGGTGTATAAATAGGGACAATATGAGTGCGTGTGTGTGTGTATGTATATATGGTGTATGTATGCCTGTCTGCATGCGTGCATGTATGTATATTTTTCATGATGGCTTGAATTAAACATGGTATGAACTAAACCACTGGCCTCTTCAATATGTTGGAGACTACATCTTGCTTGTGAGTAGAAACGTAAGAAAAGAGCACTCAATACACGGTGTGTAGAAAATATTTGTAAGATAAACAGTTGTCGGCGAGTCAGCAGCAACTGTTTGTCTATACGCTTGTACCCACGCACGCATACATACATTATATATTCATGCATACAAGCATACATATGTGCGCGTGCACACATACATATCATCATGTTCAATTAACGTCCGTATTCCATGCGATTTTGGCATGTTTTCTATGGATAAAAATTGTGAGCCATTCTATAAAGGGATTCTTTTACTAGTTTCAGTCATTTGACTGCGGCCACGCTGGAGTATCGCCTTTAGTCAAACAAATCGACCCCCAGGACTTATTCTTTGTAAGCCTAGTACTTATTCTATTGGTCTCTTTTGCTGAACCGCTAAGTTACTGGGATGTAAACACACAACATCGGTTGTCAAGCGATGGGGGTGAGGCAAATACAGACACACACACATATATACGAGCTTCTTTCAGTTTCCGTCTACCAAATCCACTCACAAGGCTTTGGTTGGCCCGAGGCTACAGTAGAAGACACTTGCCCAAGGTGCCATGCAGTGGGACTGAACCCAGAACCTTGAGGTTGGGAAGCAAGCTTCTTACCTCACAGCCACGCCTGCACCTAAACATAATGAGTTGCATTTTATTGCGGTGCCAGCAGTAGAGATCCTCTGAAACACTAAAGAATCTTCTATGGCTGTGTGGTAACTTGCTTGCTTACGAACCACATGGTTCCGGGTTCAGTCTCACTGTGTGGCACCTTGGGTAAGTGCCAACCAAAGCCTTGTGAGTGGAATTGGTAAACGGAAACTGAAAGAAGTCCTTTGTATATATATATATATATATATATATATATATATGTGTGTGTGTCTGTGTTTGTTCCTCCAACATCGCTTGACAACCGATGCTGGTGTGTTTATGTCCCCGTAACTTACCGTTCGGCAAAAGTAACTGATAGACTAACTACTAGGCTTACAAAGAATAAGTCCTAGGGTCGATTTGCTTGACTAAAGGCGGTGCTCCAGCATGGCCACAGTCAAACGACTGAAACAAATAAAAGAGAGATATATGGTGGCTCTATTCATTTGCTGAAAACTTTAACCAAATGGACCAGGTGTATTTTATATCACATCAGCAAAAGAGTTCTACCTATCCAAAATTACATATGTACATGCTTACCCATACATGCATGTTCGCTTCTTCCTTTTTATACCTTTTAGAAGGCTCCGACAAGCATACAGTTTAAGCTGCATGCTGATTGGTCAAAACCGTATCAGAAAAATTCAGCTTGTCAGAGCCTTCAAAAAGGTATAAAAAGGAAGAAGTCAATCATTTTGCTACAGTTGTCAAGCATTCAACTCAACTATCAGTCAATACATTTTGAAATCTGATGATTACTATGAACATATGAAAGCACTAATTGAACTTTATGACCATTACTCTTTTACTCTTTTTACTTGTTTCAGTCATTTGACTGCAGCCATGCTGGAGCACCACCTTTAGTCAAAGAAATCGACCCCAGGACTTATTCTTTGTTAGTTCTTATTCTATCGGTTTATTTTGCCAAACCGCTAAGTTACAGGGACATAAACACACCAGCATCGGTTGTCAAGCGATGTTGGGGAACAAACATAGACGCACAAACATATACACACATATACATATATATATACATATATATGACGGGCTTCTTTCAGTTTCCGTCTACCAAATCCACTCAAGGTTTTGGTTAGCCCAAGGCTATAGTAGAAGACACTTGCCCAAGGTGCCACACTGTGGGACTGAGCTACTTACCACACAGCCGCTCATGTTTAACACACTTCAACATTGCAAACATTTTTTTTTAGATATAATAATAAAAAACGTGAAAACCAGACCATGTTGTAACTTTATTCAACTGATATATTATTCTATACACATTTACACAAATTTGGAAATATATATATACATATATCATCATCATCATCATTTAACATCCATTGTCCATGCTGGCATGAGTTGGGTGGTTTGACCAGGGTTGGCAAGCTGTAAGGCTGCACCAGGCTTCAGTCTGAATTGGCATGGTCTCTACAGCTGGATGCCCTTCCTAATGCTAACCACTCTGAGAGTATAATGGGTGCTTTTACGTGTCACTGGCATGGGTGCCATTTGCATGCCACCAGTATTTGCCACAACTGAGATTTTATTTGGCCTGATGGGTCTTCTTTTCAAGTACAACAAAATGCCAAAGGTCTTCGTCATTCATCATTGCCTCCTTGAAAGGAACTTTTCACATGCCACCAGCATCTACCACTTTGCCTCCATGAAGCCTGATGCTCAAAAGGTGTTTTTTATGTGCCACTGGAAAAGGTGCCAGTTATATGACACTAGCATCAGCCATGACTACAATTTCGCTTGGCTTGATGGGTCTTCTCAAGCATACCTCCAAAGGTTTTGGTCACTAGTCATTGCCTCTGTGAGGCCCAAAGTTTGAAGATCATGCTTCACCAACTCGTCCCATGTCTCCCTGGGTCTACCCCTCTACCACAGGTTCCCTCCACAGTTATGTGTCATCAACAATAAACCAGGTGTCCTCCCTGTGTCCAGAGTTCATTTTGCCAAGACTCTCCAAGTCATTCTGCATTGTGCATACACAAACCAGGCTCTTCTTTCTTATCTATTCTTTGAAGTTATCAGTCCAAAAACATCTTTGGCCTCTTGCTCTCTTCCCCTCCACACGTCCTTTTAAGATAGTCTTATTCAAGTTATTAAGATGGAAGATATGCAAGATAGGTGGAACAAATTTTTAATGCTTGTTATAATATTCAGTTTAACCTTTTAGCATTCACATTATTCAATCAAAAGTAATGTTTATTTATTCACATTGTTTTGAACTATGCATTGTCTTGTAGCCTCAAGATTTCAATGACGTGATTGTTTATTTTTAGAATGACATTATAGGATAGGTGTGAGATGCCATATCTGGCCAGTTTGAACATAAAACAGGTACAATATTTTGGCCAGGTATGACCGGTTTAAATGCTAAAGGGTTAAAAGTCTTTCACCCCAGTAACTCATATGCTAATTAACCCATTGCTGGGACCCTAACACATGTTACCACTTCAGGTCAGAACAGGCCCGGAAACAATGGTGACTAAGAGGTGGTTTCACACGCCTTAAAATCCTGAAACTCCCTACAAGGGTCCCACTATTGGATGCCGTTTAAAGCCATACCCAGGACATACATACATATATATACAAACACACATGTACATACATACATATATCATACATACACACACACACATATATATATCCCTACTTTGTTATTTTTACATATATGTACATATATGCATGTCATTATTCAGTTTTATTTCAAGATTTCATGCCAATAGAGAAAGCACCAGTTTCTAACCTAGATCCAAGGCTCCTTCACTGGAATTTCAACATCAACAGGGTATTTTTGTATGTATGTATGTATGTATGTACACATGCAGATTTGTATGTTTCATTTTATGTATGTATTCTCATGCATATAGTTACATATCTAGACATGCTCCTATACACTTAAATGATAAACTTCTGGAAAGTTTCACAGATTTTTACAGTTTCAATGATGGATTGGATCTCTAATTTTCCAATCAGTTTTCTCTTTTCTGGTTTTGAGAAGCTTAATTTCTCAAGATTGTTATTTAGGCAGTGTGTTACACATCCCAGTGCTCCAATAATTACAAGTTTAAACCTGAACTTGTAATCTGGATAGAGTAGCTGTGGATTCCTCAATAGTTCAGTGTAGGTATTTTCTGTTTCACTGATCTGCTGGGCAGCTGATTTTCATAACTGTACACAGTTTCTTTTCTCTATCACAAATTACTGTGTCAGGTCTATTATGTTTACATTTTATTTAGGTTTTCACTGGGACATTCCACCAGTACTCCTTTTTATTATGGGTGGCTATGGCTTCTACCATACTGTAGGTTTTTATGTATGTATGTATGTTATTCAGTTTTATTTTTATGTATGTATATCATTCAGTTTTATTTTATTTTATTCCTTCTCAATAGAGAAAGAGCTGGTCTCTAACTTAGATCCAAAGCTCCTTCATTTGAATTTCACCAATATCAACAGGCATTTTTGCATTTATGTGCGTATATGTGCAGTATTTGGAGTCAGTGCATGTGTATAGTTATGTTTTGTTTTATGTACATATTCTTATGCATGTAGATGCATTTCTGGACATGCTCATCATCATCATCATTGTCACTTAACGTCTGCTTTCCATGCTGGCATGGGTCGGATGGTTTGACTGAGGACTGGTGAGCCAGAAGGCTGCACCAGGCTCCAATCTGATCTGGCAAACTTTCTACAGCTGGATGCCCTTCTTAAAGTTAACCACTCCAAGAATGTAGTGGGTGCTTTTACGTCATATATACTTAAATGATAAACTTCTGGAAAGTTTTACAAATTTTTACAGTTCCAGTGATGGCTTGGATCTGTATGTATGTGTGTATGTATGTATGTTTAGCTAAAGGAGAACGACCTCCACATAAACCAAAAAAGAGGTATGAAGATTTGCTGAAGGCTTCCTTAAGAGATACTAGCATCTCTCCTGACACATGGGAGGGCATAGCTATTGACCGTGGCAGGTAAGGTTCTTCCTATGATGCTGATATACAGTGTCTGTGCAAGACCTTGCCTCAGTAAAGCTGGACTCAAGAGTCAGCTTCATAATCATAAAGCGAGACAAATGATTGATGACCAGGTTGCTGTTGGTGGTGCTACACACCATACTAATCATATCTGTTAGGCATGTGGAAGGGAGTGTAATTTGGCAGGAGGACTTAAACAACATGCAAAGGTACATGAAGTCTAGTTACAACCGGTAAAGGTTTTAGCTGCCATTTCTGTATAAGACATTATAGATCTTAAGCTGGGCTAAAAAGTCACATTCGATCACAGCACCAATAACAGTTAAGCCTCGTGCAATGGCCATACTCGATAACAAGGGGACAGTCATCGTCATGTATGTATGTATGTATAAATGTATGTATGTGTGCATGTGCATGCATATGTATGTATGTGTATATACACTGGTTTTGTACAGTTTCCATCAACTAAATTCACTCACAAGGTATTGTTCAGCCTAGGCTGCTGTAGAAGACACTTGTTCAGGTTGCTGTGTAATGGGACTGAGTCTGAAACCACATAATTGAGAAGAGAAACTATGCAACTATGTCTGTGTGTGTAATAAAATTATGAAAACAAAATTAAACACAAAAATGACTCAAAAATGCATACAATTAACTTATGTCTTATATCTTTTATCTTTTACTTGTTTCTCTCATTGGACTGTGGCTATAATGGGGCACCATCTTGAATGGTTTTAGTTGAACAAATCGAACTCTGTACTTTTTTTTTTAAGTGTGCTTATTTTATTGATTTATTTTATCAAACCACTATGTTACAGGAGCCTAAACAAATCAATACTGGTTTTCAAATGGTGCAGGGAAGCAAACACAGGCACAATTTTGCACACTGATACACACACGCACACACACATGTATATAAACATATATATGATGAGCTTATGCACAAAAACCTGTTTACATATTGACTCACATGACATTGGTCTATCCAGGGCTATAAAAGAAGACACTTGCTCAAGGTGCTGCACAGTGGAACTGACCCTGAAGCCATGAGGTTACAAAACAAGCTTCTTAACCACAGTCATGCTTGTTTCTCACAGGACATCTTGTGATTGCATATGAAACTCTGGCGTTCCAGAGGAGCCTGGTTGGGAACTGCTGGTGTAATGATTACCACATACAGTTCTTCTGCTTAAGGAGCCTATTTTCAATGAGTTAATCCTTTCACTATCTATAATAGCCAATAATAGTTGTCTAATGAGTATCACATATGTCTGTATTAACAGTAGAACCTGTTGTCAATGTATTAAATCTTTCAACATTGCAGTCACGGACCGCACATAACGACAGTTGTAATGATGTATTATGAATGTGTATACCTTACTGATAAAAGTTAATAAAAAGAAGTCATTTTCAAATAAACAGTCTCTGATAGCCAATTTGCGGTCCTTTCTCTATCATACTGGCACTTCATGATCTCTCTAGCAAAGTTATTTATCTATCACCAGTCAATTTTGCCTGTAAAAAAATAATGTACAATCATCATACTATAACTGATGAGTGTTATGTATTCTGTTGGCTTTCAAAACTGTGCCCATTCCTGTTCATTAGCTGTTAGAGACCATTATTGTTAAACTGGTTGTCTTGCTGCCTGGCAACTGGAGAAGCAACTTCATGCTATTAGAAAGAAAACTTTGCAGAGCATTGGACACATAGACCAGCTAAATTGCTCAGAGATTTGCTTATTATTAGAACTCTGCAGTATTTGTTTTGGCTCTTTACATTTTGAGTGCAACACCTATTGAGGTCAACTTCGCGTTCCATCCCTCTGAGGTAGATAAAAATAAAGTACAAGTTGATTACTAGTGTGGATGGATCAACTAACACGTTCTCTTGAGCCTAAATCAGAAACCATTATCATCCTACCCACCATCACCGCCGTCATCTTCGGAAGCAGCAGCAGCAATATCATCGTTACCCATATTGTCGTCGTCGTCACCACCACCACCCTGCCGCCGCCACCACCACCACCACTGCTGCCACTACTACCGCCACCACTGCCACCACCATCATCATCATTATTTTCCCAACAGCTTCATTAAGCACTACCACGTACACCTTAGTGCACAGTATTGTCTTTTGGAGATATAGAATTGGGTTTATATTGTTGTTGGATTTGTTTCGTAGTTTCTGCTGTCACTTTTGTCATATGACACAAGATCTTGTTAAAGTTTTTCCAACCACTTGAAGTATTTCACATTTTCGACAAAATCCCATGTTACTTTGGTGTGCAGGGTGTATTGTATTGAGCTGTGTTATGCGTTGAGCTGATCTATGATTCAAGTCATTCCATTTGGAGTTGAAATACAAGTTGATAGTAGTAGTTACGATAGACACTGTCAGTCTTCTCTCGTAGTCCACAGCAGTTCAATAGCAGCCTCGACAACAACAACAACAACAACAGTAAATCTACCACCGTTGATTAGCAATGAATGTGACAGTAGAACCGCTGATGCCAATTCCTCTGAGACCCACGTACAACAACAATAGCAACGAAACTAACGTCGTCGCCATCAACTATAACAATAATGAGAACAACAACAACAGCAAATAACGACACTGAGAACAGCAGCATCATTTGCACACGCGACCCAAATTTGAGTTGAGTTTGCAACTGACGACAACGTCAGGATTTCACGTAGAGATTATGGATACTGTTAAAGCTAAGCTCGGCCCGATTAAAGGAAGAGAAATAAAAAGTGAGCTTTCTTATAT
Source organism: Octopus sinensis (assembly GCF_006345805.1). Lineage (NCBI taxonomy): Eukaryota > Metazoa > Mollusca > Cephalopoda > Octopoda > Octopodidae > Octopus > Octopus sinensis. The sequence goes on along the minus strand of NC_043001.1, from coordinate 121,190,338 downwards.
AGGGACATAAACCGAAAAAAGCAGGGAAAGCGATCTCCCTATTCTAGCAAAGCGGGGAAATGGAAGCATGACGTGTGAGCATTAGTATGGCATACGGGAAGGGATGACTATATGATGCGGTGGTAGGATACTGCTTCAATGAATAAGAGGGAATAAAAACAGCCAGACACAGGTGGGCCTCTAAGGACAATCTAACCGCAACCCCTTGTTTGAGGAGGCAAGAAAATAAGATGGGTGGAACGAAGTAACGTGCCACCTAAAACTAAAATAAAATATTTTACATTGTCCTTGGAAGTGAATAAGGAAAGGATCTTTTCCTTTTGAACGGCACTTTGTAACATAATTTCTAGGTAACTAAAAAGTTTTAAACCTCGTATACTGGTAGAATGTGTTTATAAAACATCATTTTCTCTTGGTTTTATTGAGAAAATTCTATATGTTGTAATATATTTCGTCTTTAATTTCGAGCATTTCGGCAATTTTAACTAATCACTGGCGTCCATTTAGGTAAATAACATTCTGTGCATAATGAATATGTCCCTCCTTTAAGAAACAGATTGGGTTTATTTACATTTGTGAAGAAAAAAGATACCTTTCCCCCACCACTTACCCTAACCCTAAATCTAAAATAGATTGAAATGCAATAGATCGATACTAGGGTTATTATTATGGGTGACAATTTTATACGACACTGCTACGGAAAATGGGATTTTTTTCTAGCGGTGTCGTATGAAATTGTCACCCATAATTATAACCCTAGTATCGATCTATTGCATTTCAATTTATTTTAGAGTTAGGGTTAGGGGTTGGGGAAGGGTATCTTCTTTTCTTCACAAGTATAAATAAACCCAATCTGTTTCTTAAAGGAGGGACATATTCATTATGCACAGAATGTTATTTACCTACATGGACGCCAGTGATTGGTTAAAATTGCCGAAATGCTCGAAATTAAAGACGAAATATGTTACAACATATAGAATTTTCTCAATAAAGCCAAGAGAAAATGATGTTTTATAAACACATTCTACCAGTATACGAGGTTTAAAACTTTTTAGTTACCTAGAAATTATGTTACAAAGTGCCGTTCGAAAGGAAAAGATCCTAAGGAAATAATTAATATGAGAGCAAACTCGTAAAAATTGTTGAGAAAGAAAAGTAGAAGTACTGATGCTGCCTACCCTAGAAAATCTATAAAAGATCCCCGAACTCATTCGCCCGGAGAATGGAGAGTTAATAGGGTAGATTGTAGAGGAGCTTGGTGTTACATTTGTGGCAGCACCAATCACCAGAGAGCCTTCTGTCGTCTGCGGAAATGAACGAAAACCATCTTGCTGTCGAGGCCATAAGTGCAAGAGCGGCAGAAACACACAGGCATAAGCGACACAAATGCACCCCCGATTTCTCGTCAAATGGCGAAGAGGGAAAAGGGGTTCCCAGATAGTGTCAAATTGTTAACAGAGACTAAAAAAAAAAACAACCAAAGATTGTATCAAAAATCCACAAATCCGTTACCCTCCTGCACAATCACCAAAATAACTTCAAAAGATAAACCCACCACCACAACAACACCCAAACACACCAACTAAAAGAGCAGCAGCAGCAGCAGCAACAGTGGAGGTGCAATGGCCCAATGGTAAAGGCAGCGGACTCACGGTCGGAGGATCGCGGTTTCAATTCCCAGACCAGGCGTTGTGTGTGTTAATTAAGCGAAAACACCTAAAGCTCCACGAGGCTCCGGCAGGGGGTTGTGGCGACCCCTGTTGTACTCTTTCGCTCCAACTTTCTCTCACTCTTTCTTCTTGTTTCTTGTCTCCGACTTCCTACGAAACCGCTGAGCCTGGATGCGCATTCATCCATCCGTCGATGCTCTCGGTGTCGGGGGTTGACCTGCTTTCTCTTCTGCGACTCTTACGAATAGCAAAGGACCACATTTCGTACTTCTCCCACTACAGACGGACGAAGACCACTTCGCTGAACAAACAAACAAACAAACAAACAAGCAGCAGCAACAACAACAGCAACAGGAAAATATACAAACATAAAGGCGATGACAACAAATACTCAAAGAAACAACGACACAGCCAAATACACATAAAGAAAACTTCATTAACTTCACCGCTCTAATTAAAAACGATAGTCGACAGAATACATTTCAAAACGATACAAAGACGAAATAGCAACAAAATGGGAGAATTGAAGGAATTCATTTCCCAAATACACAAAGACAAAATATTAATAAAAACGTTAGCAGACATGTACATGACACTCAAATCCTCACTATTCCCGAAGCTCTGGGGATTTTCAGGAAAATTGTACATAAGAATCTATTAGAGAAGCCTTTGAAGGATCACCATCCCAAAGAGGGAACTACAGTACTCGCCCTTTAGAGATGAGTGACCTCTCCGACAGACATAGCTACATTTAAAGTAACGTATGAATGTGTGTTGTCTGGTGTCAGCTTTGCAGCAACGTCACTTGCTCCACGACGTCAGATCCCCATAAAAGATGTAGCTATTAGCGAGACTAGAATTTCTGGAGCACACACACACACACACACACACTCTTAACCATTTTTAGCGACTACGAATTGTACTCATTTTGTCGTTTGTCTCGATCGGGCAGTGGATTGGCAGTGATATTCAGGAAAGGATTGGAATTAGTGTTAACAGACAACATTCTTCGATCTGAATTGGTGGTTCTGAATGTGAACGACAGTAAGAGCAGTGTCTCAAACTTGTAGCGGTTTTACCTTAAGTGGGACAGGATGACCGGATTCCTTCAGGCGTCTAGAAACATTGGTAACTTCCCACTCTTGAGTACTACTTGAGGATTGGAGTTGTATTTAAGATACACGGTGGGATCGTGTGCGTGTGAAAGCCTCGAAAAGCTGCCCAGACATTTCCGACGGTTGGATAGATGCCGATAGGATTTCCCTAATGTGCCAGTGTTAACATGGAGCAACCACATCACGTAACCCAAATCCTATCTAGATAGAGTTTTCGTTCGGTTAGCGAATAAAGATAGTGTTAGATGTCCACAGTTTAACTGGTAGGGTACACAAACCACGAATTTGCGTTCTGCACGGTCGATTTAGATAGGACCTATCCAAAACAGTGATCTGATTACTGGAAGCTGAACGCGACTTTTCCGAGGCATAAAGACTACAGGGATCGGATTATCAAGCTAGTTAAGGGATAGCTGTTGGGGGAAAAATTATCAACAACCGAGAATGGTGCGCCCTTTGAAGATGAACATCGATAGTGATTAGTAAAGATTTAGCGATAGAAAGAAAAAAGTTGAGGGAGAGTTAATAAGCAAAGTGAAAAAGAAAAAAAAAAACGATTAAGAAAGGTGTCGCAATCAGCGAGAATAGCCATTGTAAATATATTTAATGAAAAGTAGAAGACAGCACTAAAATATAAGGGAACGAAAACCGTTCGACGGATTTGGGTGGAAGAGGCGTAACGTGGCAACAAAGTCAAGATTCGGTTATGAACGGACTGGTATGAGCACGTACTACAAGGTGATGTGCGGCTTTCTAGTTACACTTTGGCGACTGTTGGAGGCGAACGATGGCTTATAGCAGTCGTAAACTTTTGAGTCCAATTCAATGGTCTGTTATAGATCTCAGTGGAAGATGCAGGATCTGTGAAAGACCGATAACAGCAGCTGAAATAGGTGATGCGGTGACCAGCCGCGCAAGGGACAAATAACTCAGTTCAAAAGGTCTGCTTTACGAACTTTATGGTTATGAGCGACCTCTTGACAGGCATCTTCTGCAACAGGAAGTAGAACGGGAGAATTTCCAGTTTTCTGAGTTTCCAGTATCAAGAAGATTTTGTAGAGATTTTCCTGCCCATAATTCTGCTCACTGCAGAATCTAGGATTTTGTACAAGATATTAGCAAAGTGGTTGAGTCCGTTATCAGTGATCCTGGACACACTTATCCACAATTTCCATCTCTTGTGATACAGTAGGATCTGATCAATTTGGATCAGTTGAAAGTTTTCGACAGGACCGATCATCGCTTCCGAGCAGCCGTCCTAAAGAGGTCGGTTTGGGATCTGTTTTCAGAGGTTGGGTTGTAGCAATGCGCAGTAGGATATCCTTAGTAGCTAGAGTGAATGGTCATTTCTCGGAACCGTTTCGAATCGAGTACTCATTTCGCTAGAGGTGTACACTCTCGTTTCTTCTATACCATCTACTTCTCCAGCTGCAGAAGCTAGAACTGTTGAGGAGCACTCTTTCGAGCTGGAACACGGGAGATCCGTGTCAACATATATGTTCACCTCAAAAATAGTCGCCACCATCCTGAATACATGCGATGTGGTGACAAGTGCAACGATAAATCCGAACAAGTTTCTCAGATTGCAACTAGGTGTTTTGTTAGGCAAGTATATACTATTGGCTAGCGTCATGAATCACTGAACAGACTGACAAACGATTTAGATTGCTTGCTGTCTAACATGTCACCTCGTCCCAGAAATGAGTCAAGAGGAAGCTATCTATGAAAGGTGAAGTAGGACACGAATGTAAACATCGCCTACGTCAAAGTTTACCGCCTGACCGTCGTACCTTGTCCCAGTTTTGGTCTAACTAGGTCGGAGTGTCTGTTCTTGAGGAAATGACGTGTTCTACTAGTTAGGAGGTCCATCGGCTGCTAATACCTTCTGCAAGACGCGCTCGGCACGGTAGACACGTGCCTAAGCTGTGCCACCAACAGAAATTTACGGACGATGATCGAGTGTGATCTCCGTTTCTAAGGCACAATTTCCCGTGGTTCGTCTCTTTGATGGAGCTGCATTACTGGGCGTCGATGAAAAGGAACTGGCTGGTCTGTTCTATAGGACTTTCTGACAGGGAACTACAATGGTAAAATACCAGAAAGTTTTAGCTTGGCAGTGCTATCGAGAGTGTGTTACAGAACTGTTTGTAATGAGAGTAGAGCGCCGGAACCGTTTTGTACGCTTTCGTTCAATGCTTGATTGATGTGGAATTAGGTCGAACAGTTGTTGCCGCGTTTTGCATCGATCCGTCTATCGACCGAATCCATCGTGAAATTGCCTCCTTGCTCACCCTACCTCTAACTGGGTAGAACAGGTAGCTTCCTGGTTGCAATGGTGGAAGAGATTGTGTGGTGGACTTTTCTGTAACAAACAATTTCCTCATCAGTAAAGCCCTAAGCATCTTTTTAAAGTTTCATATGGGGAAAAAAAAGGATTGACGATACTGGGTATAAATACCTGGTTATGTCGGAAGTAATGAAGTGGTGGAAGAAGAAATGATAAGGTTTTTTTGTAAGAGTATCTTCGAAGACAGACTGATACTGCGGTCAAAACTGAATTGAAGAAATAAGTTTCAAGAAATCAATACATAGGTGTTTGCATTATTGAGGTACAGTGCAGGTATTATCAATTGAAAGAAAGAGGAGTTATAGAGGCTAGACCAGAAATCAGGAAGTCTACTCACAATGCAAGGGATTCCACTCCGAGAGCATTATTGACAGGTTATATCTAACCAGGCACACAAGTGGGCGAGAGTTAATCAGCTGTGAAAACTGTATCTGTTCGTTTGGGTGATATGTCACCCAACTGTAACGGTATAAATATGGAAGCACTCCGTCGGTTACGACAATGAGGGTTCCGAATCAACGGAACAGCCTGCTCGTGAAATTAACGTGTAAGTGGCTGAGCACTCCACAGACAAGTGTACCCTTAACGTAGTTCTCGGGGATATTCAGCGTGACACAGAGAGTGACAAGGCCGGCCCTTTGAAATACAGGTACAACAGAAACAGGAAGAAAGAGTGAGAGAAAGTTGTGGTGAAAGAGTACAGCAGGGATCACCACCATCCCCTGCCGGAGCCTCGTGGAGCTTTAGGTGTTTTCGCTCAATAAACACTCACAACGCCCGGTCTGGGAATCGAAACCGCGATCCTACGACCGCGAGTCCGTTGCCCTAACCTCTGGGCCATTGCGCCTCCACTTGTAACGGTATAATACTATGATAATTGTTGGAGTCGGCAGTTAGCGATTGTAACAGGTGTTGCTGTTGCAGATGGGCAAGATGAAAGAAGAACAGGGATCAAAGTTGATGTTGACTTCAAATTTATTTATTTACCGTTACTTAATATAATTCCATGCCTCGACGGGCAAGGTGTGTGTAATAATACAAGTGGAAAAGCATGCGAGGTTAAGAGAGTTAATTTCTTCTTGTATAAGTGCGTACACGTTTGTAATTCTAACAGTAAGTAAGATAGAGACAGAGTGATGTTGTAGAGAAAAGAAAGTGAGAGAGTGTGGGACACAACTTCTACTTTGGTTAATTCCATAGTTGTCGTTCAGACGGTCAACCATCCCTCTATCAGTTGCTCTCACTAACTGATTTTGCCTTACCAAATTCTAGTATTTATAACTATCCAAAACTAGTTAGAAGGAGAGACATATTATTGAGAATAAGGGATTTCGTTGGGGGTACCTGTTATCTCAATTCTAACTATTCATCGCCTAGAAGAGGTTAGAAGAGTCAGGTGGCAAAGACATAATTCAAATTGGTAGAGTCATATGCTAAATGCTGCCACTATTGTTTTTCTGTGAGAAAAGTGCTGTTGAACTGTTATGGAAAATTTGTCGATTCAGGTTCGAATCTACTCTATGCCTAAAAGAGGCCTACTACAATACTATAGAACTTTTGCTGGTTCAGGTGCGAATATTTGGTTTAGTGAGGACTGATACTTGAATGGAAGCACAAAGAGACAAAGAGTAAAGAAGAAAGAAAATGGAATTACGAGCAGTTTGGGAGAGAGTTGGGTAGGAATACAAACGCCGATGGAAGGTAACTAAGGAGGAGAGATTTGAAGGCAGAGACAGAAGTGCTTATCTGTGCAGCGCGGAAACAAGCACTTAGGACAGATTACACCAAATACAGCATTAGCAATACAGTCGAAAGTGACAAGTGCAAAGTGTGCGGTGATAAAGGTGAGATTATATGATATATTGTGAATGAGTAAATGAAACTGGCCCATAAAAAATACCAATGAAAATATCGTAAGAATGATTCATTAGGATTTGCGTGGGAAGTATGAATTGGATAGATAAAATCGTGGTATGGGCAGAACCTCGGAAGGAGTATTTGAGAAAGACAAAGTAAAGAAACTGCGGGGTGTAATGATCTAATGTGATCATAAAATTGAACATCAAAAACGGGATATAGTGGTTGTGAATAAAGAAGGAAAAAACCCGATTAATCATAGTTACTGCATGCCCTGGTGATGACGAAATGTCGGAAAAAGAAAAGCAGGTCAAGTATGACTTGAAGCAGGACATAAAAGGACTGCAATCATTAAAGAAACGGTTTTCATACCTGTTGCTGGAGCTGAAGCAGATAATTTTATGGATTCTTAACCAGGAATCGAAACCTTAGTCTAGATTTTTATGTAAGCTCCTTTCCAATGTTCTCGGCATCAGCATTTAGAAATTTATGAAGGCGGCGAGCTGGCAGAAACTTTAGCACGGCGGGCGAAATTCTTAGCGGTATTTCGTCTGCTGTTACGTTCTGAGTTCAAATTCCGCCGAGGTCGACTTTGCCTTTCATCCTTTCGGGGTCAATAAATTAAGTACCAGTTACGCACTGGGGTTGATGTAATCGACTTAATCCGTTTGTCTGTCTTTGTTTATCCTCTCTGTGTTTAGCCCCTTTGTGGGTAGTAAAGAAATAGGTATTTCGTCTGCCGTTACGTTCTGAGTTCAAATTCCTCCGAGGTCGACTTTGCCTTTCATCCTTTCGGGGTCGATAAATTAAGTACCAGTTACGCACTGGGGTCGATATAATCGACTTAATCCGTTTGTATGTCCTTGTTTGTCCCCTCTGTGTTTGGCTCCTTGCGGGTAGTAAAGAAATGAATTGATGAGAGTCAGCTGTCATACTTATATTAGTCCTATTATTTAACTTAACATCTTTGGTTGAAATGGATTTGACCAGAGACGTTAAGTCTTTACAAGCTTGGTGTGCTAGCAAAGACACGATCAGCTTCCAGTGATTGGGTCCCTGTCCACGAAGTCTATTTATATCGACCATACAGATCACAAATTTGTAGCCTGTTTAGCTGACCACTTTGCTATCCCAAACTGATAGATTATAGGATAGATACGATTCGGATGACCCAATGCCGTTCGCCTATCTCCACATTGTTGCATTCAGGAAATCTTATCGGTTCCTGTCAGGCAAATGGAAACGAATGAGCATATTTGCGAGCTTTTCACACTCCTCTACTCATATCCACGACAGTGTTTCAAACGCCCACTCGCACTAAAGACTGAGACGTTCTCAGGAACGCCAGCAGACATTTGGAATCTGACCGCTCCTTCCAAGTTGGGGCGTACATTGTGACTTGTCTAAAGGCACCACCTTCGCTATTGTTCACATCCAGGACCACTAAATTACCTTCCAGATCCAAGAAGATCGATCGTATCTTGAGGCTCTGGCCTTTCCCAAACAGCACCCTATCCATCCCCATTCCGCGCTGAGTAAGAAATACGAAGATTTCCAAAAATTAGTACTAAAGCGTATGTGTCGGAGCTTGGTCTCGCCAGTGGTCATCATATCGGAAGCATGTGACCTGAGATCATTCAGTTGGGGACCCTGCTTCTAAAGCAATCCTAACCAGGTAACTAAATCTCCGTGTATTTTTTTTTTGTACTTTTGGGAACCTACTACTGGCTCTTGTAGTAAGGCTTTCCAAATTGTTTTGCATATCTCCAAATGTAGCCTTATTATTTAAAATTTTCTGGCGCTTTGGAAGTGCTGGATCTAAAGACATTTCCCTTTGCTTCAATATTTTCCCTTTGAGCGATAAAGGATTTCGGTTTTTGATTCGTATCCTTTATCTAGCACAAAGTTTGAGGTGGGTGTGTTTTGATGTGTGAGCTGCCGAACATGTTTTCTTTTGTTAAGGTAGGTTGTTGTAATGATGGTGGTAGAGTTGTTGTGAATTTAATTGTATTTAGTGTAGGTGTGGTTTCGGTGATGCTGTCGTGATTATATGGTTCATTTAGAACAATTGTTCTCAACCGGGATCCATAAGGCCCTTAGGGGTCCATATAAAATTTTGCTGTTAAAT
>NC_043001.1:121173721-121176221 GCF_006345805.1 Octopus sinensis | reverse complement strand
TAAACGAAAAACTTGTTTCCAGAGGTGAATCATTCAAACCCCAAAGAATTCCTCTCAACACATGGCTGTGATGCTCTCGCACTACTTCTGCTCATGATCAAAGATGCACATATCATCAACCATCTTAGGAACAAGCTCAATTGGTTAAGGTCAAACAACCGACATGCAAATCTGTGGTATTGAGCAGAATATTTGCTTATTATTATTCAGGGCTCTGGAGAGGTAGAGAGAGTCGTTAGTGTCAGGGAAAATACTATGCAGGAATTTATTTTTGTTGTTTATGTTCTGAGTTCAAATCCAGCCAAAGCCAACAGTCTTTCTTTTCTCCGGTGTTGAAAAATTAAAGTACAGTCAAATAGTGGGTTCGATGGTATCGACTAACCCCTTCCTCTCAAAACTGATGGCCTTGTGCTTGAATAGGAAACCGTCATTGATGGTTTTACGAGGAAAGTCTCTCGATGTTTTATCGAAGAATCATGTATATCATTGTATAATATATTTCGCGTATTCATTTGTATAAGTAACAAAAGAAACCATCTTTAAAATAACGTTAGGCCTTTATTCCTTCGTAAAGTGGATCAAAGCAAGAATCATTACAAGTTCTGTCAGTTGTTATTCATCCATCAGTTTGATAGTTCGGCTTGAATTGTTATATATAGATTCTCCTCTGGACGGTTGGATCTGCAAACTCGCCTCAATAAAAGCTCTCACCTTTCTAACTCGTAAACAATTTGGCACACCAATTTATGGAGAAAAAACAGGTTCCAGGACACACACAGGGTTAGTCGTTTAAAATATCGCGCAGCGTGAATAGACTTTGAACTCGATTCCAGCGCAGCACAAAGCTAATCATAACACAGGTCTCAGTAAATGTCCAATAACTCATATGATAGGTATTTTAACCAATCACAACAAATGAGCGGCGTGAGCCTGTATAAACCAAACTTCATGTTCTTAAACATGCAGTAATACAAATTAGTCTCGCTACAAGGGCGTTGTATTGTCAGAATCGTTAGTGTCGGATAAAGTACTTTGCAGTATTTTTCCTATCAATTTTGCCTCTTATCCTTCCGAGGTCGATTAAATAAAGTACATTCAAATATTGATGTCGATGCTATCGACTAAGCTTCACTCCTCAAAATTACTGGGCCAAAATTAAAATTAAAATTAAAATGCCAAAATTAAAAACCATTATTATTGCTGTTGTTGTTTTAAGCAGGACTTCTCGAAGCATGAGCCTATAAGTCGGAGAGTAACAACTGAGAAGGGCCCTTGCATCCGGCAGTCAAAGTAAGCTGTCTGGACCTAGTTAGAGGTTCAGTTAGATCACTCAGAAAAAAAACAGTATCGTCCATGATTTCATTTATCTGTATGAAATTCATGTATTTGCATGGTATTAAAATGCCATACAAATACATGGACTTTGTCTCGTTTCTCTTTTTCTCCCTCATCACATTTTATGCAAACTTCTGCAGCAGACTTGTACAAATTGTGGTCCGCGAAAAATAGCCGTGAATTCTCTTTTTTAATGTGACGCGCCTGAGGATGAGTCACATTTCATGCGGTCCACAACGGACGTCAGCAATAGGTAGCACACACACACACACACACACACACACACACACACACACACACACACACACACACACACACACACACACACACACACACACACACACACACACACACACACACAAGTTAGAATTTCTCCAGTTTGACGAGGATTTCCCAGATTTGTTTTCACGGTACCCTTGGAAATGATGGAGAGCATCTTTTTAGCAAAAAAAAAAATTTAATTTTAAAATATTCTAGCAAACATAAAAAGTCATTTTTCGAAAAATTTTTGCTAAAAGGATATTCCCATCATTTCAAAGGGCACCGTGAAAAAAAATTTTAAATATCCCCGTCAAAACAGAAATTCCAACTTGTGTGTGCTACCTATTTCTGACGTTCGTCGGGTCTCGAAACCGATTGCCCATGCTTACTACTACTCTATACTACTACTCTATACTACTACCTATCTTGTGTCCTCTCAACCCGTCATCGTCGAGGAAAATAAAGAAGCCTTCATCATCGTCGTCGTCAAAAACTGCAGCCGCTATCACACTTAGGATTACAGTTTTAGGATAATCGAATATCCTGCTCACCGCGTTATGTGACGAGCACGCCGGGTGAAATACTTAGCGATATTTCGTCTGTCTTTATGTTCTGAGTTCAAATTCTACCGAGGTCGACTTTGTCTTACATCCTTTCGGGGTCGATAAATTAAGTACCAGTTGCCTACTGAGGTCGATCTAATTGACTGGCCCCTCCCACAAAATTTCGGGCCTCCTGCCTAGAGTAGAAAAGAGTATTGCATCTCTATTAAGAACTAAACAATTCTGAATAATGTTTAAAGGGAAACAACTCCTAATTATAAGCTTAAAAGAAAATTGAATTGAAATAATTCATTAATTAAAATTGATGAGGGTAAAGTTTTGTTTGAAGTGAAGTTATAGAA
>NC_043001.1:121166221-121171221 GCF_006345805.1 Octopus sinensis | reverse complement strand
GACAGCTACCAACCTGAAGAACTGTTTACTCTCGTGGGTCACATCCAGGACGACCAGCCAACCTGGATCCAGAAAGACAGTACTTACCTGTACAATCAAGTTCTTCCTGAATAAGACCACCACGCCCCCTCCTCGTTGTCGGCTAGGAGAAATAAATTTCTCGTAACCATTCAAGAGGGGCGAGAACGCTTGTGGTCCACTCATCTTGTACTCAGTTACGATGCACACATTTATATCACGTGACCTGAGTTTGTTTCCATTCGACCCCAGACCACGCACATTCATGCACCCTAACTTAATCGACATGGTATAAAAATTTTAAAGGGACACTTACAGTTTAAGTTGGGGGAGGGGCTGCACAAATTCGCCTACCTCCTCATCTTTCTCTTTACTTGGTGTAGCCGCTGGGCTTTCTCTAGATGTGGCAGCCGGACTTACACTCTTTCTTCACTTTTCATACTTGCAGGTCATTTCATTAGAAACATATCAAAAGAAGTCTGCTTTTTCCTGCCTTTCAAAATGTAAAAATGTGCCAAGGCAGTGTCATTAAATAAAGCAGCTGCATGACCTATAAATACTTTTTCAGGATGAAAGAAATACACTGCCACTTTGCCAAAGTTGCCTTTATGTCACTCGTAGAGATAGCCTTCTCTGCTACACTGTCCTAATCTTCCACTGCAGCCGAACGCTGCTGCATCTTCCACCGCATTCCAATGATGCTGCTCCTGAAACTGCAGTTCATCTGTCGTCAGCTCCTCTGAGTGTTCCTCGACGAAATCGTTAATGCCCCGATCATCAACCTCGAGGCCCATGGACTTGCCAAGAGACACTATCTCCTTAACTACAGGTGTCTGAAACTCAAACCCTTCGAAGTCTCTTCCAGATATGTAGTCAAGCCACAGTTTCCATTATGCAGAATTAAGCATTCTCCTCGTCACACCTTACCAGGGCATATCGATGATTTTCGGGCAGTTAACAATGTTGTAGTACTTCCAAAACTTACAAAGGGTTAGATTTGTTTTTTCGGTAACTTCAAAGCACCGACGAAGCAGGTGCTTGCTGTACAATTTCTTCAAATTAGAAATCACCTGTTGGTAGTGTTGCATGAAAGGTGTAGACTTGTATGAATTTAAATTCGTCCAGGATATCATCTTCAAAGTTAGGAGGGTGAGCAGGAGCATAGTCAATGATGAGGAGGGCCTTGAGAGGAAGACTGTTCCCCAGAAGGTACTTTTTCACTGCTGGTTCAAAGATAATGTTGACCCACTCAGTGAAGAACTGCTTAGTGACCGAGGCATTAACGTTTACCCTCCACATGACCTGCAGTTTCTCCTTCAGGATTTTGTGCTCGTGAGTTTTCAGAATGGTAGACAAGGAGAGGCTTAATCTTTAAGTTTCCACTCACATTAGCACAAAGGACAAGAGTTAACCTATCTTTCATAGGCTTGTGGACTGGCATTTTCTTTCCTTCTGCAGTTCCCTTGGGCATCCCCCCCCCCCCAAAAAAAATCACCAGTTTCATCACATATGAATACCTGTTGTGTGATGTACCCCTTGGCTGCGATGAACTGACAGAATTCACGCACGAAATCCTCAGCTGCCTTCTTGTCAAAACTTGCTGCTTCTCCATACCTGAACGCTATGAACACCAGTCCTCTTCATGTAATTATCGAACCTACCATGACTGGCCTTAGATGCTGTAGAGAAGGCGGGAGATTAGAAATAAGACACCTACCTTCTCTTCGTTGGCGCAAACCTGTCAGGTGGTAACGTATCCTTCCACATGGCCCGTCCCGAAACGCTAAAAATGGCAGCTGTTTTCCTTCACCTTGACGAAGCACTGACACCTCCTGCACTCACGGCTTCCCCGATCGAAAAGGGTGCAATCTTCCCCCGCCTGTGCGCGCGTCACTTATGCGCCCTTCCTCTTCCAGTCAACTCCTAAGTTCCGGTTAGCTCCCCAGCTGCTGACGTCATCCCACACGTTACCCTGATCTTAAAGATTACATCCCACCCTACTCCATGTCGAAGTCCACCATCCAACCGGTCGGGCGCCTAACGCGTCGAGATCTCCTCAAGCTAGGCACCTCATTCTCCTCCTCTCCCAATAGTCATTCGTCGAAGCGACAATCCTGCGAAGGTCCAAAACGTGACGCGGCATTCCATCCACAGAGATGTTGTTTCTGAAATTGACCGCCGTTACCGTTCCTCTGCTCCATTGAGATGTACAGCGCGCCTTCGATGGCTTAACCCAAAATTCCTCCCCTATTTTCACGCAGGCGGGTTCCTTCTCCTCCTCGTGGCACTCTTTATTGGAATGCCTCCATTCGTATATAAATACTGCTCTGTGTGGTACAGATTCTGCAGCTTGTCCGGATCGGGGAGACATGTTATACCACAAAATTGCTTCCAGCGGCGAAATGTGCCCTCTTTCCGCCATGGCCTTGATCGTCCGATGGTGTCTCTCTACGATTCCGTTATCGTTCGGCCTATACACTGCTCTGAACAAGCAACGCACTTTCCACCGGTCGAGCATATCCCTCAACGCTTCCGAACAAAACGCCGCCCCGTTGTCCATTAGCAGTTCTTCCACGAGACCCCTCTCTAAAAATATCCCATTCAAAATCTGAGCAATTTCGTCAGCAATGCCCGTCCTCAACCCCCTCCAAATGGCTATCCGGCCCGGCCCGCAGTCGACCATGGAGAGATACATTCCCTGACGGTAGTGCGTCGCATCCACAGCTAGTCTTTTCCAGTTGTGCTCTACCGAAAGGTTTCCTTGCTCATGCCCACATGGAGCAGGGTCAATGAACTGGCACCTGTCACAGCTCCCGACCACTTTCCAGATGCTTCTCCTAGTGACGCCAGCATCAATCATCTTCGCGAGATACAGGGTCCTATCCACCCCCAAAATGATGCATAGCATGTAGTCTCTTCAGTTCGAAGTCATCCAACCGTCAAGCCACAGCTATCCCTTTCTTTGCCTCCTCCGGCTCCTCTAGCCACACTCTTTTCACCCTGGTCAGTGCGTCTGCCCTGTTTCTCTCCGAAAGCACGAAAACCACGTTCAGCTTCAGTCCAAACTCGGCAATCAGCTCTCTTAGAACTCCTAGGCGGCGCTTCACCAACATCTCCGCGACACCTTTCGTCCGAACTCTCCTCTCACCGGTGATCACCAATCCTACCCAGCCGAGCATGGTGGCCGAATCCGTCCGGATTTTGATTGAGCGCAGCCCCCATTTCAGGGCCAAGTTCAGCCCCTTCAGCATCGCACCTAATGCGGCGACATTGATGTGATTAAAGCCGTCTGCTTTCCGAATCCAGGCTGCGTGCTCTACCTCAGCGCCTTCGATCTTCAACACAACCCCTACTGCTATACTGCTAGCATCACACCAAACGGTCCCGCATTCCGTCTTGGGCACTTATCAGTTTCCCCTGACCGGGTCTTCCGCTTTCCTTCTCTCTAGGATTTCCCCCTCCCACCTTATCAGCCCATCTCTCCCTCTCCACTCGTCTCTTGGTGTAACTGCAAGCTGTGCGTAGCCATCCAACAATCGGGTAGTGACCAACCAACTTCACACACACCGAGAACAGCTCTCTCCTGTTGACGCTAGAACTCAACTCTGGGATTTCATTTCCTCTCCGGAACACCAACTCACCCGATCTATCCCTTTGTAGCTTCAGTTCCAGTGCAGCTCCCCCGCCATCGACTCCGGTGGCTTTGCAATCAACCCGAACTTCTCCAGATGTCTCACTACCTCGGTGGCTGGCACTACAGTCTCGTCCACCAAAATGTCGTCCATGAAGGAACTAGTGGCCTTTCTTATCTTGTCCTCTTTCCCTAAGATGGAATTGAGCACTGTTGTCATGATCTTTGGAGCGGAATTCAGTCCGAAACCCAGCCTGGTTATACAGTATGTCCGGCCTTTGTACCGCACTAGCTGATATCTTCACAGTTTGTCTCTCACGTGGAATTGCAAGTATGCCGACTTCAAGTCAACAATCGTCGCTGCCTTGGTCGACTGTCTCCACACACGTAACGTCTCGCCGCAAACGTCCGTCGCCTCGCCTCCCGTGTGGAACGATACATGGTCAGCATCGGTCTGACTTTTCCTTTCGTTGGCTGCACCACCGCCATCAAAGGTAGCACTCCGCTCACCACCTACTCTTCCCACAGGATAAGGACTCCTTCCTTGATCCATCTCTCTATCTCGTCTTTGAACTCGACCCTGGCGTGACCTTTCAGGGTACGCTGGTAGTAGCTCATCCTGTTCTTCAGCATCGGAGGCTCGTCTTTCCATCACCACTCTATCGTCCACAGCCAATCTTCAATGATGTAAGCGGCGCAGTCCCTCACGGAGCTCTGCTCTCTCTGGCGATCTTGACACATAGTGCACGACTCCCCACGCTTCCGAACGTGACCTCATCTCTTGCACTCCTGACATCACCGAGGCAGTTGATGGCATCCATCTCCATCACCACATCAACCCCGTCTACCACATGTTCAATCACGATTACCTGCAGCTCTAGCATCGCGCTTTGCTCTGCTCTCTCTGCATTGCTGCTGTCCTTGCATCGGATTTCGCTGCCATTGACCGCCTGTACGCTACTTGCCCCATTCCATTTCTTCGTCTCTCTCGGAGTCACGAGAGTGGTCGTGCAACCCGTAACCACGAGAGCCTTGAACTTCTCATTGAGCCACAGGATTAGCAATTTTTCCATCTTTTCATGGACAGATGTGCGTTGCTTGGAGAGCCTGAAGACACCCTTTGCTGTTGCAATGGCCTTGATCTCGTCATTTTTCTTTAGGATGGGGAAGATCATCAATGTGCTTTGGTCATATTGACATTCTATGTCCATTACAAACACTCCTCTCTCATGTTTTCAGTTGCTTCCTTTTTCAGTTCTATTGTAATCAGCTTTTTCTTCTTCTCTGTACTGTCCCTTAGACTAACCTTCTTAGGAACCATGGCTAGCAAAAACTAACAAAAGAATGCAGA
>NC_043001.1:121148721-121161221 GCF_006345805.1 Octopus sinensis | reverse complement strand
TTTAACGCAGGTATAATTCAAATACTTTTATTTCCGACACATGTTTCGAAGATATCACTGATATTATTCCAAAGGAATATATATATATATATGTATGTATGTATATGTATGTATCATCATCATCATCATCATCATTTAGCGTCCGCTTTCCATGCTAGCATGGGTTGGACGGTTCAACTGGGGTCTGTAAAGCTGGAAGGCTTCATCAGGCCCAGTCAGATCTGGCAGTGTTTCTACGGCTGGATGCCCTTCCTAATGCCAACCACTCCGTGAGTGTAGTGGGTGCTACATATATATATATATATATATATATAATATATATATATGTATGTATGTATGTATGTATATGTGTATATATATATGCGTATATACACATATACATGTGTGTGTATATATATATACATGTGTGCACATGTGTGTGTATGTGTACTCTCAAATGGACCCACTCAACTACAGATGACCATGTCGTTGGTTATGTAGTTAAAAATTTCACTTTCCAACTGTGTAATTTTAGGTTCAATTCCACTACACAACAGAAAGGTGAGTCAGTAAAGCAGTAGTGATAACCTCTTTGTAAAAGCTACTGAGTTTTGTGGGTAAAACACGGTTGGATGGTTAAGAAATTACCTTCACAATCATGAGGCCTCTGGCTTGGTCTCACTGCATAGCATGTTGGGCATATTTTTCACCATAATCTCAGATTGACCATACATTTGACCTTTGTACATAAAATTGGATAGATGAGAACTACGGAGAAGTTCTGTGCATGGAATGTACCTGGAATTCAATGATCCATTCTTATTATACATTGTATCTTGTTAAATCTGGTTCTGGATTTTGATGCAATCTTTTTGTTATAAAGTAATCTACATTAAAGCCCCCTATCAAAATTTCATGTTAATTTATGTTCCGAACACCAGTTTAATAATCCTTCTTTCTATAGACACAAGGCCTGAAATTTGGGAGAGGAATTAGTTGATTATATCGACCTCAGTTCTCAATTGGTACTTATTTCATTGATCCCCAAAGGATAAAGGGCAAAATTCAGTGGAATTTGAACTCAGAACATAAAGGCAGATAAAATTCTACTCAGCACTTTGTCCAGTGTTCGAATGGTTCTGGCTGGTTTACACCTGTTTGATAATGACAGTTATTTTACTAAATTCTTCATTATTTTCAAAATTAATTGAAACAAAACCAGTGTATCTCAGCAGAAATATGGTAACGAAAGGATTAAGAGCATATGTCTGTGGAATACTCAGCCACTTGTTGGTGAATCCAGTGAACTGATAATTTAGTTTATCAAATAACTGAATAGTCATTATAGAAAGTGATGGAGATGCTTTGTGTTGTGACATTATCTGAATCATTTTCCTGTTCAAAGTAACCTATCACATCTCACAGATTTTACCTGTCCTTCTAATCAATAGCAGTGAATCATCACCTGAGTATGAGGTTAGCTAAATAATTCTGTTTTGTTGGATCTAGGCCATTTAATAACAAATAATATTAAACACTAATGTTTTGAAGAGAATAATAGCAGCCTTCGTCAATAATATTCAGTTCAATAATGTTGACAAGGATGGATAATGTTTGGATCTATTTCTTTCTTTCCTCTTATCTCTTTTTACTTCTTAATTTGCTTTGCTACTTACCTCTTCCTTCTCATTCACCTTTTTTTATTTCTTCTCTTCCACCCAGTCTTCCTTTTTCACTCACTCTTTCTCTCTCACTCACTCTTTCTTTTCTCACCCATGCTTTCTCTCTCATGCACTCTCCCTTTTTCCTCTTCTCCTTCTGACTACTTCTCATTCTCTGAAAATGAATACATTCTCACATGTTTAAAAAACTTAATCCAGTAGCAACAGGTGTTTTCCTACAACTTTCTTTGCTAATACCTTGTGTGTATATATGCATATAAATATATATATATATATATTGGCTTGCTCGCTTAGCCAGCGGGGTGGCATCATTTGAAGGCTAAAACAATGTGAAGCGTATTGTGACCAGCGATGTGTAGCAACATTTGATAGCCTGGTCGGTCATGGTGATCACAGTGATCACGGTGATATATATATATTTACCACCCTGTCTATCGCACTTTCTTCTCTATATGTCTCATACATGCTGCTTTCCTCACGTCTCTCTTGATATGACAATTGCTTTCATCTTGTTTAAAATTTCATCACTGTTATGTCTCCTTTCATTTTGAGATAGACAGCTATCATACAGAAAATGCTAGATTCCAAATCCTATTTTCTGATTGGGTAAAAATAATCAAACCTTGAATATCAGTAACATTTTTCTAGAATTTTTCTGGAATAAATTAATCACAACATCAGATTCAGCTTGAAAACTTATATCAATATACCAAATTTGAAAATTTTCATTTAATTTTAAGATTTCAAAATCTGTAACAGCAACAGAAAAGATCCTCTCTCTTTATCTGTCACTCTCCAAGCATAGTATGTATCAGTTAGATGATAAACACGCAAAAGCCTCTGTTGCACAGACTCAGTAGATGTCTCATTTCAATTCAAATAACTTTGATTTCCAGTAAGTCTTAGTTTTGCCATGACCCTGAATAGATTGCAAGGGCAAACATTTTTGGTTACCAGTTTACACCTTGAAGAGCCCTGCTTCACCTATGAACAGCTTTCTGTTGGATGTACAAGAGTAGGAAGTCAGTAAAATCGATTCACCAAATGGAAAAACCAAACACTTTGTTTATTGAGATATTGTAAACTGGCGTAAATAGTGCAGAAATCAAGAGTTGTGTTCGTTTGGGAAAACATAGTCTGATATGGAAGAAAAGAAATTGAAATAAAGGCATTCTGTTGTGAAAATTGTCCAGCAATGATAGGCTACTCAGCCAGTGTAAATATGCTTTGCCCAATCCAGGAACTGAAACCACAAACTTGCAATTGTAAGTGCAATACCCTAACCACTAAGCAATGTACCTACACACACACACCAAATACACACACAACACACACACACACAAACCTCCACCCCACCACACACATGAAAAAGAGAAAATTGTCTTTCAAATAGTATTTGTTGTAATTCCTGGAGTCTTTCATTATGCACTTCAAAATTTGAAATAACTGTGCAGATTCTTCGTGGCGAGAACGGATGAGGATAGCTGTGTGAAAAAGTACCACACCTTTGCGATTGAGGGAACCTGTGGAAGAGGTAGACCCAGGAAGACCTGGGATGAAGTGGTAAAGCACGACCTTCGAACATTGGGCCTCACTGAGGCAATGACTAGTGAATGAGACTTTTGGAAATATGCTGTGCTTGAGAAGACCTGGCAAGCCAAATGAGACCATAACCTCGTGGCCTATGCCAGGAGCGTAACCAGCCCACTTATGCGTACCTTCCCTTCATTGGACACTGCTTCCAAAGACCTAGTGAGGCAAGTGAAATCGAAATCAAATTTGATGACTGGCATCCTTGCTAGTGGAGCACTAAGACCACCATCCGAGCGTGATCGTTGCCAGAGCGGCTAACTGGCGTTCATGCTGGTGGCACGTAAAAAGCACCATTCAAGTGTGATCGTTACCAGCGTTGCCTTACTGGCACTTGTGCCAGTGTGCAGGTGGCATGTAAAAAACAAAACACCATTTGAGTGTGGCCGTTGCCAGTACCACCTGAGTGGACCTCATGCCAGTGGCACGTAAAAGCATGCACTACACTCTCAGAGTGGTTGGCATTAGGAAGGTCATCCAGCTGTAGAAACTCTGCCAGATCAAGATTGGAGCCTGGTGCAGCCATCTGGTTCGCCAGTCCTCAGTCAAATCGTCCAACCCATGCTAGCATGGAAAGCAGACGTTAAACGACGACGACGACGATGACGATGATGATGATGATGATTAGTCTTTTTGTGTGTGTGTAATAAATCATCATTATCATTATCACCTTCATTTTCATCATCATTTTGAAAGCCATTTTTTCATGTTTGCATGGGCTGGACAGAATTCAGGATTCATTGAGATAGATTTTCTAGAGCTAGATGTCCTTCTTGTTGCTAACCCTCACTTGTCTCCAAATAAGGTAACAATCTCTAAGTCAATCAAACAATCAACGAACAGCCCAGACATGGGAATGTGGTAAACTGGAAACTGATGATACTGTTTGAATGAGCCTTTGTTTACAACGTGCAACATGTCCTAACATGTCAAAGAGCCCAGACATGGGTTTACAGTTGACTGCAAATTAAAAGGACACTACCTGTATTGTTGTTTACAGTTAGTGCATGCATATGAGGATGACAGAAAACACAATCTCACACTCACTAACGCACATGTGTGTGCATACTCACACATGGTGTGCATACTTATATATATATATATATATAGACATGACTGTGTGGTTAAGAAGCTTGTATACATACATTCATACATACATGCATACATACATTCATACATACATACATATATACATACATACATACATACATACATACATACATACATACATACATACATACATGCATGCATGCATATATACATATATACATACATATGTACATACATTCCCCACACACACACACACTCATACATGCATGCATGCATATATACATATATACATACATATGTACATACATTCCCCACACACACACACACACTCATACATGCATGCATGCAAGTAAAAGGTATAAATAACAGTCATTCATATTTTTCCTTAATTAGAGCAGATTTGGCTTACAACTGTTTCCAGAAGTCATTATGGATACGTTATTGATAGTTTTACTCAGTTGGTCTATTGATCTGTTGAGAAAAATTGAACAACATACAAGAATGAATGCAATTTTACTTGAAGCTGTTTCTGGTTATAACAAAGCAGAACAGTAAAGGAATGGTACAGGCATGGTGAGAGGGGGGAATACAAGTAGAATAGATAGAAAGAGTAAAACAGGTTACAAATGGGTGAAGAGAAGGAAAAGGTCACTTGATAGAAGGTGGGGTATAGGATGGGCAAAATTTGGGAAAAGGACAGTCATAAAACATTAGTGTTTGTAGTCAGGTCAACACACAGGAACATATTTGTATTGTTTTTAGGTTAGATATTCTCCAAATGTGTTGAAATTTGATATGGGCCATTTACACAACTTAAGGCCAACTTAAGGCTTTAATATTTGGTCATTGGTGCTATCAAACATAGTAAGAGAATTGTATTAGAAAGTGAATGAAATATCAGTAGTAATCATATTGTGATTTAGGGCTTGAGAAAGCTTTGATTAGCTAGGATATGAAATACAGATAGATTGAGAAATGTGAAGTTGAAATGGAATAAAGTCAAGTTGAGTTTATAATGGAATGGAAGGTTTATGATACCAGTGGAGTATCTCCTTTTCCCATTATAATTATTTTTGTAGTTTCTAGGATCTGGAACTTGAAGAAGAAGTTCACAAGCAGAGTACGATTCAACAGCCGTTTATTTACAGAGTTCTTGTTCATGTGGTTCACTCTCAGTGGCCATCTTTATAGCAGCGTGTGGTTTGTCTTAGCTCTGTACACATGAGATTCATTACCCCTGGAGATAAGCATGTGGAGTCAGAGCGGGACAAAAGTTCGCTGTAAGCTGCTGACTTCACAGGGTTTCTCGGTGTTGGGTGTGAGAAGAGTGAATGTCGCTGGTTTCTTGCTGAAATACTGGTTGCTGGCAAGAATCTCGTTGTTGTCTCGTGCATGGCAAATGGTTGCAGGAGAAATCTTGTTCAAAAATGGTGCTGGCTTCTTGTGCCTCATTACAAGTTGTTTAAATTCAAATAACATTAAAGGCCACATATGATTTCAAATTAAACTCATTACAGGAGTTTTAAAATTTTGACCACTGAATGGATTATGGATTAAATTTTAAACAAAGGTTAAAATTTCTAATATTGTTATATTTCGGGATGATCATTCATTTTTTTTTTACCAAATAAACACACACGCTATATATTTGTTCTTCACTTGTTTATTACTGTTCTTATTTGTTTATTTTAACTCATGTCCATTGTCTAAAAATCTTTCGTCACCCATCTGTGACCTCTTCAGTGACACTTTTCATTTTGGTGTGTGCCCTTGCTCCACTTAATCCATTCCGTTCTTTCTTAAGAATATATATATATATATATATATATATATATATATATATATACAGTGTGTGATTTGATTTTCACTTGCCTCAACAGGTCTTCACAAGTGTCACAAGAAGGAAGATATGCACAGGTGGACTGACTACGTCCCAGGTAGGGGCCATGGGTTATGGCCTGACTAGTCCTGCCGGGTCTTTTCACGCACAGCATACTTCCATAGGTCTCGGTCTCTAGTCATTTCCTTGGTGAGACCTAAAGTTCGAAGGTCGTGCTTCACCACCTCGTCCCAGGTTTTCCTGGGTCTACCTCTTCCACAGGTTCCCTCAACTGCTAGGGTGTAGCACTTTTGCACACAACTATCTTCAGCCATTCTCGTCACATGATCATACCAGCACAGCCGTCTCTCTTGCACACCACAACTGATGCTTCTTAGGTTCAACTTTTCTCTCAAGGTACTTACACTCTGACGATTATGAACACTGACATTACACATCCATCGGAGCATACTGGCTTCATTTGTTGCGAGCTTACGCATATCCTCAGCAGTCACGGCCCATGTTTCACTACCATGTAGCATGGCTGTACGTACACATGCATCATACAGTCTGCCTTTTACTCTGAGCGAGAGCCCTTTTGTCACCAGCAGGGGTAAGAGCTCTCTAAACTTTGCCCAGGCTATTCTTACTCTAGCAGTTACACTTTCAGCACACCCACCCCCGCTACTGACTTGGTCTCCTAGGTAGCGGAAGCTATCAACTACTTCTAGTTTGTCTCCCTGGAACGTGGTAGAAGTTGGTCTCTGCACATTTCCAGTGTTTATTGCTCCTGAGCATCTGCCACAGACAAAAACTATTTTCCTAGTTAGCCTTCCTTTGACATTGCTGCACCTCTTATGTGTCCATAGCTTGCACTTGGTGCACCTTATAGAGTTTCTACCTACACCTTTTTTACAGATCGAGCAGGGCCATCTACCTGAAGTCGTTTGTGATTGGTCCACCTTCCTACTTATTAGGACTTTGGTTTTGGCTAGGTTGATTCTAAGGCACTTCGATTCTAATCCTTGTTTCCACACCTGAAACTTCTCTGCCAGTTCTGATAGTGACTCAGCAATTAGAGCAAGGTCATCAGCATAGAGGAGCTCCCAAGGGCATCCTGTCTTGAATTCCTCCGTTATTGCCTGGAGGACTATGATAAATAGGAGGGGACTGAGGACTGAACCTTGGTGGACCCCTACCTCTACCCGGAATTCTTCACTGTACTCGTTGCCAACCCTCACCTTACTAGCAGCGTCTCTGTACATGGCTCGCACAGCTCTCACTAACCATTCATCTATCCCTAGTTTCCTCATTGACCACCAGATAAGGGATCGGGGGACCCTGTCAAAGGCTTTCTCCAAGTCAACAAAAGCCAGGTACAAGGGCTTATCTTTGGGTAGGTATTTCTCCTGCAGCTGTCTTACCAGGAATATAGTATCAGTAGTACTATTCCCTGGCACGAACCCAAACTGCATATCATCTAAGCTAACTCTCTCTCTAATTAATTGGGCTATAACCCTCTCCGTAACCTTCATTACCTGATCCAGCAGCTTGATGCCCCTGTAGTTATTTGTATCTAGGGCGTCACCTTTACCTTTGTAGCAGTTGACTATTATGCTGCTACACCAGTCATTGGGTATGACTCCTTCGTGTATCACCTGGTTAACTATACGGGTGACTATGCTATAGCCGACACTACCAGATATTTTGAGCATCTCTGCAGTAATTCCTGATGGGCCTGGGGCTTTCCCTGTTTTCATGCTTCTAATTGCCTTAACTACTAAGGAACTGTTAACTCGGATTGCTGGTCCCTCTGTTAGGTCGACATTCGGCAGACTCTCTTTATCCCATTCATTTTCCTCATTCAGCAACCTTTCATAGTGGCGTCTCCAAGCCTCTCTCTTTGCATCTTCATTTAGCGCAAGTGAACCGTCATCCTTGCGAACACATTTCTCTCCTACCACGTCACAATTCTCTCTCACACACTGTCTTGCAACACAAAATACCTCAAGTCTTTCATCCTCACGGCGCAGGACATTGGCAAATTTTTTTTCTTATCTGCTTCCCCTCTGGCTAGATAGACCTGTCTCCTAGCTTCCCTTCTGGCAGTCTGATACACTTCCCTGCTACCACCGTTCTTCCAGGCCTTCCAAGCCTGTTTCTTTTGTCTAATAGCCCTGTCAACAATATTGTTCCACCACCACGTTATTTTGGGTCTTAAGGGGACTTTGCACCAGCCACAGATCTGGTCAGTGGCTTTCAGCAGGTTGTCCCTCAGAAGCGTCCAGTTTCTTCTACCCATGCGTAGCTATACCCCCTTCCATTTCGTCAAAGGCTTCAAGTACATGTCTCTAAATCTCTGTCCATTCGCAGGGTCTTTAAGCTTCCAGACCCTTCTTCTTCATGTTGGTCGTCTTCTAGTCGCCCTCTTAGTCCTGATCCTAAAGTCACTAACTACCAGTCTATGTTGTGGGGTGCATTCTTCACCTGGGAAGGTTTTGGCATTTATAAGCAGCCATCTTTCCCTTTTTCTGGCAAGGATGTAGTCGATTTGGCTAGTATGCCGGCCCGATCGGTAGGTGACCAGGTGGCTTGTCGGTTTCCTGAAGTTAGTGTTGCAAACCATAAGACTATTCGCATCGCAGAACTCCAGCAGCCTGGTTCCCTCCTCGTTGTGGGAACCATAACCGTAGCCTCCATGTACGCCATGGAAGCCCCCAGCATGTCGTCCAACATGCCCATTGAAATCACCAGCCAGAAAGAGAAGGTCCCTGTCGTTCATCAATGAGGTGGTCTGCAGTAGGGTGTCATAGAAACTGTCTTTCTGTCCATCGGGTAGCCCTGGCTGAGGGGCATAGGCTGATATAATGGTTGCTAATCTATTATGAAGCACTATTCTAATCTTAAGTATTCTGTCACTTACTCTGATTACCTCAATTACTTTATCTACCCATTTCTCAGCGATAAGTATACCCACGCCACCAACCCCGTCAGTGTTCCCTGCCCAGAAAATCTTGTACCTGTGTTCCTTGCCTGTGAGGAACCTAGCAGATCGTCCTCTCCACCTTATTTCTTGCATGCAACATACATCAACACATCTCCGTTCAAGCATCTCGACTATCTCGCCAGACCTACCTTTCAGTGTGCCAATATATATATATATATATATATATATACACATTTATTCTCTGATGTAAGTATTTGGAAGGCAGAGTTCACTTCTACTTCCTATTTTATATGGTTTAGCTCAACTTGGGATTGACTATTTTAGCTCATATTCTGTCTTTTTCCTTAAGTTGCCATGTTAGCTTTCTAAGTGATATTGCATTTTCCTTATTTTTGTGTTTGAATGATGAGATGTGGTTGTAATAGCAGAGCTTAAATGTTGTTGTGCAACATCCTACGTAATGTAAGTTCCAGAAAAATTAAAATGGAGCATAGGTACTATTCTTGCTTCTTAGACTAAATGGTAAAAAAAAAAAAAGAATGATGAACAAAAGTAGGTGTAGGAGTGGCTGTGTGGTAAGTAGCTTGCTTATGAATCACATGGTTCCGGTTTCAGTCCCACTACATGGCACCTTGGACAAGTGTCTTCTACTATAGCTTCAGGCTGACCAAAACCTTGTGAGTAGATTTGGTAGACGGAAACTGAAAGAAGCCTGTCGTATATATGTGTGTGTGTATATCTTTATATATAAAAGTCAAGTTGTGTGTCTGTCTCCTACGATTTAGATTCTTAACTACTCCCACATTTTGCGGTGCCGTTTAACCAAAACCGGGTATCTTATAGTTGTGATTCATATTGAGTCCTTCTGGGTATTAGTGCGTGTCTACGATGAGTCTACGATTTTAAAAATAATTTACCATCATTTTTTTCCCTTTTAATGCATTTTTTCGCTATTATATAAGGGAAGTAACTCTCTAAAAATGTCTACGATGAGTCAACGATTTAAAAAAAATTTACCATCATTTTTTTCCCATTTTTAATGCATTTTTTTGCTATTTTTTGCTATAACTCTCTAAAAATGCTTATATAGTTATTTCCCTTACAAACCCGAGCAACGCCGGGCGATACTGCTAGTATATATATATATATATATACAGTCAAAAATTGTGAAGCATGACTGTCACCACTACTACATGAACCTGAAGATTGCAAGATTTAATGCATGAAAGTACTAGATCAATCAGAATGAACATTTAACATTCTATTATTTTATTTTATTTTATTCTATTATATTATCTTATATTATATCATTATAAGATTGTAAATAAAACGTGAAAATCAGACAAGGTTGGAATTCCTTTTATTAATATATTCTTCTATACACAATCACACACACCCGTATATCTATCTATCTATATATATATATATATATATATTAATCAATATTAGGGTAGCAAAAAATTCAGTAGAAATTATTTTGCCACCAGCGGTCTAGTGAGAAAGAGGAAATAGTCAGAGACTATGAATAAATTCAACAACAATTGAGGAACGGCTACAATATATATATATAACAACAATTGAGGAACAGCTATAATAGGCCGTTCGACCCACTAGAAAAAGCAGCCAGGGCTCCAACCGCAAATAGTAGTAATTCCGAAATCAGAGGAAAAATTAAAAAAACATTTACCCTGTTCTTCTTTAGACAATGCATTGTTTCGGCATTTTTTAATGGTAAACCAGCTACCCTAATATTGATTAATTGATAATTTTCTGATTAATTCCGAAATTGAATCGGCAGTTAATATTTGCTGCCGATAAGTTGGCGCGAGTACGATGATTTTGAAAATTTTACCGAGGCATGAAGGTAGCTGCCTCATGTAATTTCTGTCCCTTCTGGCTCCTTTACTGATGAGTGCGTTGGCCTTTTGGAAGATTGACTTGATTAAGTTTAATTTAATTTAATCAGGCTGTCTTACCATTAAAAAACGCTGAAACAATGCATTGTCTAAAGAAGAACAGGGTAAATGTTTTTTTAATTTTTCCTCTGATTTCGGAATAACTACTATTTGTGGTTGGAGCCCTGGCTGCTATTTCTAGTGCGTCGAACGGCCTATTATAGCTGTTCCTCAATTGTTGTTATATATATATATAATATATATATATATATATATATATATATATATATATATATATATATATATATATATATATATATATATATATATATATCTATCTGTGTGTGTGTGTGTGTGTGTGTCTGTGTTTGTCCCCCCAACATCGCATGACAACCGATGCTGGTGTGTTACATTCCTGTAACTTAGTGGTTCGGCAAAAGAGACCGATAGAATAAGTACTAGGCATACAAAGAATAAGTCCGGGGGTCGATTTGCTTGACAAAAGGCATTGCTCCAGCATGGCCACAGTCAAATGACTGAAACAAGTAAAAGAGTAAAGGTGATAGTGAACAAGAAATGAATCTGACCAATACTAATCCTTTCTACTAAAAGTACAAAACCTGAAGTCTTTTACTCGACTGATACTTATTTTATTAATCAGAAAAGGATGAAAGACAACGTCAACCTCTCTGGGATTTGAACTCAGAATGTAAAGATGGATGAAATGCTGTTAAGCATTCTGTTCTGCACGCTCAAACCTTAATCTAATCAATAATAATGGAAAGGATTGGCATGAACAAATAATTTGGATGTCAATAAAAAACAAAATTGAGTGATGGATGAAAATAGATGATTGGATGTGCAAATACATTGAATGACAACGATGGTTACTAATTAACTGGAATGACAAAGTATGAGTAATAGTAATTACATTATGAGTGATGAACAAACCAACAAGACAGCCTCTATGTCATTGCACAGGCTGGTAGAAGTAGCTGTTAAATCGCCCTCAAATCACACACAGTCATCTTAGCAAAGAATAAAGTAAATGGATATCTGTCAGATTTGATGACTAACATTCAGTTGTTCAGTGCATAGTAAGTGGCCGAGTATTCCACAGACATGTGTACCTTTAATGTAATCTTCAGGCAAAATTTGCATAACACTGTGTGTGACAATGCCAGACTCTTGAATGAAAGGTAGAATCTGCCTGATGAGCTTGTGTGTGTTTTCTGTCTGAAATAGTTTCACACAGGCTGGATCAGCCTGACACTATGGTAAGAGATACTCGCTCAAGATACCAACTACACAGTGGGATTTAACCGAAGACCTTGTGATTGCAAAGTGAACATGTTAACCATTTAACCATGCTGTGTTCATAGAGGAGAATAATACATTAGATAATATGGTCCTGGATTGCACCATACCTAATAAAAAAAATGTGATGGGATGGTCACAACTGGAGCACTTTTGATTATAAGTTCTACTGGATCAGGGCTGACCTGTGGCTAAACAAACAAAACCACAAGAGCAACAAA
>NC_043001.1:121138721-121146221 GCF_006345805.1 Octopus sinensis | reverse complement strand
TTAATGGTAAACTAACCTGATTAAATTAAATCAAGCCAATCTTCCATAGGCCCTCAGATTCTTCAGTAAGAAATAGCCCAAGTCGGAACAGATATTTTCACGAGGCATTTCCGACCCTGCCAAGGTAATATCTGACCTAAAATTTTCAAATCATCGCACTCGCGCCAAATTTATTTGCTGCCGATAAATTTGGCGCGAGTGCGATGATTTGAAAATTTTAGGTCAGATATTACCTTGGCAGGGTCGGAAATGCCTCGTGAAAATATCTGTTCCGACTTGGGCTATTTCTTACTGAAGAATCTGAGGGCCTATGGAAGATTGGCTTGATTAATTTAATCAGGTTAGTTTACCATTAACAGCAGATGAAACGGTGCATCGTATAAGAAATTACAGGGTAAATGTTTTTTAAATTTTCTCCTGGTTTACGGAATTGACTTTTATTTGCGGTTGAAGCTTTGGCTGTTATTTCTAGTGGGTGAATGGCCTATTATGGCCGTTCCTTGATTGTTGATATATATATATATATATATGGATTTCCACAATGCAAATTGGGAAGCAATCAATAATGATCTTGCACAAGTCGATTGGTCCTTCACACACACATACACACCCACTAACATCAAACAATCCTGGCAGTCATTTGTAGAACATATGTGCAAAACACACCCCATTAAGATCTGCAAACAAATCTAAGTGTTGAATCCCTAGAAATAGAAAATCTCTCATCAGGAAAATTAAAAGAATTAACAAAAAGATCAACAAGCTGAAATACTGTCAACAGCAACACACCAACCTGACTGCCATCTCGTCGCTAGAGATTAAAAAACATAAACTCCAAAACAACATGATGTCTATCATCAATAGTCAGCGAAGAGCTGAGAGGCCTGGGCCATTGAGAAGATCAAACTCAATCCCAAAGTGTTCTTTCATTTGCAAAAAAACACAGAGTCACTGGTTCTACTGTTGGCCCTCTGATTGATGAAAATGGTACTCTTCAAGACAATGCCAAAACCATGGGAGATATTGCAGAAACAATATTGCTCTGTTTTCAGCAATCCTGATATGACTGATCTGGGCTGTATCAGTGATGTTACTCCCCAATACACTTATCGGACATAACCTTTGGCGCTCCTGATGTCTTAGCAGCAATAAAGGAAATGAAGCATAATTCAGCAGTAGGTCCCGATAGGTTCCCTGCTTGTGTCTTGAAGATGTGTCAAAACCAACTTGCACGCCCTCTAGCAAATCTGTGGTGGAACTCACTGGATGCTGGATATATACCAGAAGACCTTCTATCCCAGTCTGTTGTCCCAGTTTTCAAAAAAGGAAACAAATCGCTTGCCGTGAATTACCGTCCAATCTCACTCACCTCTCATATCATCAAGGTATTTGAGAGGGTGCTGAGATCGCGTATGACTCACTTCCTTGAGAGTCATAATATGCTGAACTCCAACCAGCATGGATTCCGTAATGGGGGAGATTGCCTGACGCAGCTACTGCATCATTTTGATGACATTTTGAGAGCCTTGGGAGAGGGTTCCAACACTGATGTCATCTACCTTGATTTCAGCAAGGCCTTTGACAGGGTTGATCATAAGATCCTTCTGAGAAAGCTGTCCAATATTGGTGTCACTGGAAAGCTGCTGCAGTGGATCAAGTGCTTCCTGTCTAACAGAACCCAACATGTTGTAGTCGAAGGAGTCAAATCCAGCCCAGCCAAAGTCAGCAGTGGTGTCCCACAAGGCACTGTGTTGGGCCCACTTCTCTTCATCATCTACATAAATGATATTACTGACACCATCAAACACAGTAACATCAGAACCTTCGCTGATGATTCCAAGCTCCAGAAGGTCATCAATGGCGTGGATGACCGAATAAGCCTTCAGTCAGACCTACTGGCTGTTGTCCAATGGGCGGAAAAGAATAACATGTTACTAAACGAAGACAAATTCGAACTGATCCACTTTGGAAGGGAGGACGCTCTGAAACTCCCATACTCTCTTCCTTCTGGAGAAATTCTCATGGCATCCAACAACATCAGAGACTTGGGAGTACCAGTGGACAATAACATAAGCTGGGCTACACATATAAGCAGCAAAGTTGACATGGCCCGCAGAATGTGTTCCTGGGTTCTCAGAACCTTCCAGTCGAGAGATTCCCACACTATTATCCTTCTCTTCACTTTTGCCCGACCCCACCTTGAATACTGCTGTCCACTGTGGTCTCCCTACACAAAACAAAATATTATGAGAATTGAAGCTCCCCAAAGGTCAATAACAAAAAAGATAGATGGCATGTCAGACCTTGACTACTGAACGCTACATTATCTGTCCGAATGATGTTGGCATCACCTTCAAAATACATCCAAGGCTTGAACCACGTGCCATCCGTCCACAACAAAAATCTAAATTGCATCACATAACGACAATACGGCACAACTATTTCACCTCAATTGGACCCGCTCTCTTCAACATTACACCAGGACACGTCAAAAAAGAAACTGACCACACAAAATTCAAGAAGTCTTTGGACAAATTCGTTCAAACAGTCTCGGACAAACCACCCACACCCGGATATGTCTCCGCAAACAATAACTCTCTGCTCGAATGGGCCTTGGTGCCCAAATCCTGAATTGAAAGACTTCGCCAGGTGGTGCTATTAAGTTAAACATGGCCTGGGCCAATACTGGTCAAAACCTTTCTAAGTTATTCTAAGTTATATATATATATATATATACAAAGAGCAATAAAGATTCAAGTTAATTTAAAAAATTTACTTGAATATGGTACCTAACTTAGATGCACCAAAAAAAACAATACTGATTTAACAATACAGTAATGTGGGGTGATTATAAGCGAGAAAGAAGCAACAAGAATGGATAGGTTTTTAGTACGATCGTTTCATACAAGGACAGGTTTTATTAAAAGTTGCAAAGATTACAGCATATAAACGAGTCCCGTACTCATCAGCTAAAATACATGTAAGTTCTCTAGACATCCTAGTGTTTGAGGCTATACTCATGAAGTAATGTAGATAATTAAACAGATTTCTAAAGTTCATTAAAGTTCCTTAAAGATGATGTATAGTCTTATCACAGAATTTTAAAAAAGTTTTGATAGCATCACAGAGAAGGTGACCTAATCCATATGAATTTCCATAGATATGATGAGGGATTATATACTCACAGAAGACAAATTTATCCATTGTTATTAGCATTACAGAGAGGGTGAATTAATCCTTTGTATATATGCACAGATTCCAAAGGTGTAGATGTAAATTTCCAGAGAAATGGAGATGAATTTCATATTCACAGGCGATAAATTTTACAATGGTTGAACACAATGAGGTAGGTACCAATCCTTGTTATATGATTAGGTGTTTGCCATATTAAACACCTAATCATATAAACAAGGCAAAACACCTAATCATATAACAAGGATTGGTACCTACCTCATTGTGTTCAACCATTGTAAAATTTATCGCCTGTGAATATGAAATTCATCTCCATTTCTCTGGAAATTTACATCTACACCTTTGGAATCTGTGCATATATACAAAGGATTAATTCACCCTCTCTGTAATGCTAATAACAATGGATAAATTGTCTTCTGTGAGTATATAATCCCTCATCATATCTATGGAAATTCATATGGATTAGGTCACCTTCTCTGTGATGCTATCAAAACTTTTTTAAAATTCTGTGATAAGACTATACATCATCTTTAAGGAACTTTAATGAACTTTAGAAATCTGTTTAATTATCTACATTACTTCATGAGTATAGCCTCAAACACTAGGATGTCTAGAGAACTTACATGTATTTTAGCTGATGAGTACGGGACTCGTTTATATGCTGTAATCTTTGCAACTTTTAATAAAACCTGTCCTTGTATGAAACGATCGTACTAAAAACCTATCCATTCTTGTTGCTTCTTTCTCGCGTATATATATATATATATATATATATATATATATATATACAATAAAAATGGTAAATAATTTTCCTGTGGTTTTTCATGTAACCAACAATTATTTACCGGTAAATTTCGGTATGTAAATACGACAAAATAATTGTCAAGACCTTTGTAAGGTTCAGTATATAGTAAAGAAAAATAAGTTGGCTAGCAGCAAGCTGTTTCGCCTCATACCGAAGGAATTAGAAATGGCAGTCAAAGACCGTTTTTTCCATTTCTATAAGTGGAGGTTCCAAAAACGAAGGCCCTTGCGGCTCACATACACAAAACCGGAGTGGCAAATACACGAATTCAGTCACTTACCGTTAATAGCGAACACGGTGTTTCTGGATCACAAACATATAAAAAAAAGGTTGAGTTTGAATTCCTTCATCAGCGCTATATTCGTTAGCTTTATCAAATGCCACCAGCCCTCACTTCTGACCCAGCGACATCAGATAGTGGGGGGAAGTGCGCAGATGTTAAAACCAAGTAACGACTGGGAACGTAAATTTTCCCTCCAAAATTCTGCCATGCGCGCCTTCTGGGTAATCGTAATGGAATGAGGAATACAATAAAAATGGTAAATAATTTTCATGTAACCAACAATTATTTACCAGTAAATTTCGGTATGTAAATACGACAAAATAATTTGATAAAGCTAACGAATATAGCGCTGATGAAGGAATTCAAACTCAACCTTTTTTTTATATGTTTGTGATCCAGAAACACCGTGTTCGCTATTAACGGTAAGTGACTGAATTCGTGTATTTGCCACTCCGGTTTTGTGTATGTGAGCCGCAAGGGCCTTCGTTTTTGGAACCTCCACTTATAGAAATGGAAAAAACGGTCTTTGACTGCCATTTCTAATTCCTTCGGTATGAGGTGAAACAGCTTGCTGCTAGCCAACTTATTTTTCTTTATTTTTCTTTACTATATATATATATATATATATATATATGTATGCCCTCATGGGAAATGGACATTAAATGATGATGATATAATGATATCTGTCTATCTATCTATCTATCTATCTATCTGTCTGTCTGTCTGTCTGTCTGTCTGTCTGTCTGTCTGTATGTATGTATGTATGTATGTATGTATGTTATATATATATATATATATATATATATATAAATAGGTAGTTTATCAATACACTGTAAATACATAATATAACAGTAGGGTGTACATTGGTGCGACTAACGGCTTAACTATCATAGATATACTTTTAAAAATAAAAATAGGATGAATTCTACGGGGTTAAGTATGTATATTTGGGAACTCAAGAGTAAGAACATAGATTTTAAATTAAATTGGGAAATACTAACTTCTGTACCTGTATACAATAGTAGAAATAAAAAATGCTCTTTATGTATCAATGAAATTTTCTTCATCATCAAAGCTGGCCTACCCATTATTAATAACATTAACGAGCGGAATTTTTTTTTGCCTTCACAAATTAGCGTATACTTTCTCTAGATTTAAATAGCACCTATTTTCTCTACCAGTAATCTTTTAACATTCCTCTATATAGGATTGTACTATTGGTCTTTATAATTTATAATTTATAATTTTGTATCTCCATATATATGTTCTATATTGATTGTTTTTGTCCCGGCTTGAAAAATATACTGAAATATATATGTATTTTGATATATACATGATATTCTGATCTTCACGGAGTTTTCCACGGGTGTAGGGTGTATATGCACATCATATCTTAGGGCGCTGGTTTGGGTTTTTGTTATACCAATATGTAACAAATGTGGGTCTATATTTAGTATACATTGTTTATTTTGGATGAGCATATAAGTTTTTGCATGTATTTGTTTGGCAGCCTTACATATTAAGTTTATCTTTGTACTCATCTTAATTTGTATTTTACTCTATTTATCTATTTATCTATACATAGATATATATATATATTTCTATTTATTTATTTATTTTTATTTATACTTTTTTAAAAATTTATTTATTTATTTATTCATTCATTCTTATTTATTTAGTTATTTTTTTGGCACTTATTAATTTATAATTAATTTAATTTATAATTAATTTAATTTATAATTAATTTACTTATATCTTAATTAATAGTAATTTCTGTTAACTTATTGTGTATGTATTTATACGTCCTTTGATAGGCAGACATATATTTTGTAATTGAGTAAATATATGTTAGTTAGTTAGTTAATTTGGCTCAAAAGCAAATAGCAAGGCCATGTAGGGGGGATATGTGGATATGTCGAAATGTGTTCATATGTATATGTATGTGTATGTATGTTTTCATATGTATATGTATATTCATGGGTGGATATATATGTATATGTTTTTCTTATACGTATGAGTATGCAAATGCATATTTAAATATGTATATATGTATATGTGAATGTTTGCAGACACAGTGCATGCAAGTGTATAAATGTTTATGGATATGTGCGGATGTGCATGTGTGTGTGT
This sequence comes from Octopus sinensis, assembly GCF_006345805.1. NCBI lineage: Eukaryota > Metazoa > Mollusca > Cephalopoda > Octopoda > Octopodidae > Octopus > Octopus sinensis. Next base: position 121,139,811 of record NC_043001.1, on the reverse strand, counting down.
GTGTGTGTGCGTGTGCATGTATAAATGTTGGTATAGTTTTCCCATGCCTGTGCTGGTTTATTGGTGAAAGTTTGAATAGAAACACAGTAGAAATGTAACGATATAGAAGTTTCAGTGACAAGATAATTTGTTTACGAAATATACGGTGTTTTTAATTATGTATCTTATGATAATAACATACTTCGACTGGGTATGGATGTCTGTGTGCTTGCATGTATGCATTTTTATGGATATATGTGAGTAGATTTGTATGTAAGCATGTGTGTGTGTGTGTGGGCTGGTATCTCTTATGTTGTGATTTGTCTGTGTTTATGTGCGTGTGGGCGCACGTTTGCAAGTGTGCGTGTGTGGATGTTTCATAACAAACCAACCGTAAGGAAGACAATTGTAATTTAAATTTAAATGTACAAGCCAATCATATTTTAGCGTTCGATTCTTAACTATTTCTGAACGTAATACTGTATTTGTGTCACAATTGAAATTATAAATTTGCACTCATATGTACATCCGTGCACCTGTGGAACTTAATATCATGTAAACCGAATGCTTTTATTTCTCATTTTGTATGTATATGCAGATATTTAATGCTTTGCATGGTACTGTAGTACTATTGTGGTCCTTGGTTTTGCTATTATATTGCTAATAATGGGATCTATATATTGTTTTGCTCGTATTAGTGTTATTAATAATAGGAATAATGATATTGGTAGCATTAGTGGTAATGATAATAGTAATGATGTTAACATTAATGACATTTTGTAAATTAATATAAATTAATATAATGTACTCTTGACTCTGTATATCTGCATTTGGGTATTAATATGTGTATGTTTTTCTACATTGTAATTATCACAATATTAAGTTGAAAAACTGTAACATTGAATATGGAACATATGTATGTTTATTGATTTATATTATTTATATTATTATGTATATGAATATGTATATGTATAGGAGTATGAGTATATACACTCATGTATATGTATATGATTTATTATGGGTATGTACCCACACTTATATGAGTATATATGTAATTTGGTTTGTATTTCATTATCTCCGAAGAGGCCTTAGGATATTTTTGTAAATGTCT
>NC_043001.1:121116221-121133721 GCF_006345805.1 Octopus sinensis | reverse complement strand
GTGCATCCAATCCATGCCAACATGAAAAATGGACATTAAATGAGGAGGAGGCGGAGGAGGAGGAGGAGGCGGAGGAGGAGGAGGAACCTTTAAAGCTTTTATATCCATGAACTTTTGAAATTTTTTATCATATCCATCAACCTATTACAGAAAATTAAACTTCCTACTCCTCAACTACATTTCATTGTATATTATATTGTTTTACTTTATTTTATTTTATTTCTTCTTCCTCCTTTTATTGTATTTTATCCTATTTTACTTTATTTTCACATTAGAATACCTTTGCAGATTTTCAGAACAGCACACCCACATAAGTTGAATTTTCCCTGTTTTGATGGGAATTTTTCAAATTTTTTTCACCAAATAACAAGGAGAAGCTTCTAATGAAAAAAATTTTTGAAAATTTATGAATCCCACCTCTACCATGATTTTGTCCATTTTTTTTTTTTCCCCTAAACACTTAAAAATGATGGAAGAAGCCTTGAAGATTAAAAAAATATCTTGGAAATCAGCAATCACCATTACAATCCCTATTTTCTTTATTTCCAAACAGAAAATGAAATGTAATTTAAAAAGCAATAGTAAAATTTAAAAGAATTTTTTTTTCATTAACCCTGCTCTCTCCGTAAATCATAAAATTTTGGCTTTTTTAATCATAGTTTTAAATTTTGGACAGTCTGAATCTGAAATTTGGTTCTGTTTATAATTTCAAAATAATTTTTAGAAATAAATGTGTATGATTTAAGGAAGATTTAGCTGGTGTTTCTAGCACATCCCACGATCACCTGGTACCTTCCCCATTTCTTTGTTATTCTGGCGTGTATTGATGTTTTCCAATATTTTTCTCTCTATAAACTCATTTTATGGAATGTTGATGCAGTGATCCATTGCTTGGATTTAAGCAACACCAATAAAAGATTTTGTAGTTTAAATTTTTAATTTCCACCCCATATCAAGCATGACAATGCGCATGTGTGTGTGTGTGTAAGAAAAAACATATTTACTAACAAAGAAGTATGCTATTAAAATGAATAATTTTTACATACCTTTTTTGAATCACTGTTGCACAAATAAAATTCCTTATACCCATGCATACACACACACACACACACTGCAATATTCATTTGCAGAGAGTGAGAGAGAGTGTAGTAAATACACAAAGGAAGAAAGTTTACATTGAGAAAAGTGAAAAGAGAGAGAGAGAGAGAGATCTTTTCAGTTGCTGTAACACATTTTGAAATTTAAGAATTAAGTGAAAATTTTCAAATTTGGTATATTGATGTACTTTTTCATGCTGAATCAAATTTCTGAAAATGTTCAAGAAGTTTAAAGTTTGATAATTTCTACCCAATCAGAAAACAGAATTTTGGGCATGATAGCTGTGGATTATAAAATGAAAGTAAGCCTTAGAAAGATGAAATTTTAAATAAAGTGAAAGATGATACATATACAGAGAGAGAGAGAGAGAGAGAGAGAGAGAAAGAGAGTGATAAAGATTGTGGTAAATATACATAGAGAGGGAAAGGTGTAAAAGAGAGAGAGCCTGATGGTGACAGATAGAGAGTAAGAGATTTATCAATCTAAATGTTGAGTTATTTCTCGTAGAAAACTATATTTTTCATTATTATTTCAGACAACCTTCTCTGGGATGCAGATTTCATAAATTAAATTCGTTTTTTCTTGAGGATGCACTGTTTCAGATCCTTTCAGAGCTAAACACACATACATAACCACATACACTCTCGTTTATATAATAGATACGGATGGTAGTCTATAGTAATTTGAGAAAAATAGTTCTACAATTTCTTGCCGAATAACCTGCACAAATGATTTGTTTATCGTGATCAAATGTATGCGTTGTAGATTAGCTTACTCCCTCCATCAAATCGACATTGTTTGAACAGGTGCATGGTGTACCATGTGTCAGGTGTCGAATGATCACAGAGCAACATGAGATGAAGTGTTTTTCTCAAGAGTACAATGCACCACCCAGTCCAGGATTAAAACCCCAATCTTGCGAATGTGAGTGCAACACCCTAACCACTAGACCATATACTCTCTCTCCCTTTCTCCTACACACATGTATATATTAAACCATTAAATCATTAAGTCAAAAGCTATGAGAGGTGAATATATATTTATTTAGCCACTTGTTTTCCATAGGGTTACGGCTGTTTCGTAACCTTCTTCATGTAGTATTAATTCCAGAATGGAAGAAATTATGCATACATGTTTGCATTAACATATATGCTCAGTATATAGCTTTCCTTATTTACATTAAATTGTGTGTGTGTATATATATATATTCTTTTATCCTTTTACTTGTCCTAGTCATTTGACAGCAGCCATGCTGGAGTACCGCCCTAAAGGGATTTTTAGTTGAAGAAATCAACCTGAGGACTTATTCTTTGTAAACCTAGTACTTATTTTATTGGGCTCTTTTACCAAACAGCTAAGTTATGGGGACGTAAACACACTAACATTGGTTATCAAGCAATGGTTAGGTGACAAACATAGAGACAAAGACACACTCACATATATATGTGTATGTATATATGATGGACTTCTTTCAGTTTCTATCTACCAAATCCACTCATGAGGTTTGGTCGGCCTGAGGCTATAGTAGAAGTTACTGAACACAGAACCATGTGGTTAGGAAGCAAGTTTCTTACACGCAACCATACCTAAACACATTTATATAATACATATCATCATCATCGTTTAACGTCCGCTTTCCATGCTAGCATGGGTTGGACAATTTGACTGAGGTCTTGCAAACCAGATGGCTGCACCAGGCTCCAATCTGATCTGGCAGAGTTTCTACAGCTGGATGCCCTTCCTAACGCCAACCACTCAGAGAGTGTAGTGGGTGCTTTTATGTGCTACTGGCACGGGGGCCAGTCAAGCCGTACTGGCAACGGCAATGCTCCAAGTGGTATTTCTTACATGCCACCTGCACAGGAGCCAGTCCAGCAGCACTGGCAACGACCTCGTTCGAATATTTTTCACGTGCTCGAATGTTTTTCATGTGCCACCGGTACAAGTGCCAAAAATTCATATTGGCACACGTGTGTGTGTGTGTGTGTATCACCATCTTCATGGTTATATGTTCACTCTTTCATTCTTGCAAGGGTCAGATGGAATTTGTTGAGGCAGTTTTTTAATGGCCTGATGCCCTTTTGTCGCCAAACACTTACCTGTTTACAAGCAAAATTATATTTTCCAATGGCTGGCTTTTTTTTGCATGGGAAAGTCAAAACAAGTAACATCACTTGTATGATGGTGATACTTGTTTGCAGTTATCATGTGATGTCAAAATGGTTCACACATGCACAGGCATACATGTATACTTACTCAGACACACGCACACACATATAGTCCTCGAGAAAGTTCAAATCATTTGAGTGCTACTAAGTGTTTTCTATATTGAACATCTCTGGATTTCATCTGTTGACTCTATGTATGTATATATGTGTATATACATGTATATATTATAAATGCCCCCAGCTCTTTTATATTGCTCTTAGCCTGTGCAGCCACCTAAGGCAATGGTATACATCACACCCATCAAGATGACAAAGCTCAATCACCGTCTACAGATCTACTTGGATATGAGTTGAGGCGGCCGATGACATGTATATATGACAAGTTTCTGTTAGCTTCTGTCTACTAAGACTTTAGTTGACTCATGGCTATCATTGAAGACTCTAGCTCAACATGCCATGCAGTAGGGCTGAATCCCCAAATCACACAGCAATGAAGACAGAAAAAAAGTTGTGATGCATTTGCACACATGCATGCAAGCATACATACATGTATGCATGTACACCTACATACAAGTACATACATACATGCATGCACACACACACACACACACACACCACACACACACAAGTGAGTGAACAAAAGAAAGAAAAGGTACTCAACAGAGACCAGAGATGAAATCTCTTGATGCTACAATTTCTCTTTAGTATGGCAGAATAACGTAGACCCAGTGTTTACTCTTCTGTTGCTATTGAAGTTGTTGTTGCTGCTGATGTTGTTTCTGTGACCGTTGTTCTTGATGTGGTAGTAGTAGTAGTAGTAGTAGTAGTAGTAGTAGTAGCAGCAGTAGTAGTAGTAGTAGTAGTAGCAGCAGTAGTAGTAGTAGTAGTTGTGGTCACTGTAGTTGTTGCTACTATGTGTTTGTACAGTGCCATGTTTTAAGTGAGTCTGTGATATTGGCTGTTGTTGGTTTTGCTATTCCATTTGGTCTTACAGACAATCTTTTCGTGGTGCCCTCATGCTTGCATGCTTAGTGTGTCACATGCTTTCTCTCTAAAATGTGGCTCATATCCACTTAGATATAGTATCATAGTGAAATGCATCCATATTGAGCTTTCTGTTTTGGCTTCATCACACCTGCTTAGGTGGTAGCTGAGTTCGTTAAAGGCTATGTTGTACTTCAATGCCTTTGGATATGCTGAATACAAATGGAGGAAGATGTTTTTCTTTGTCTTTTTCTCAAAGATTCATATTGTTGCATGCCCCAAGGTAATGCAATGTTGAAATCCAAGAGAATTAGTGAACCATATCTGGTCGGGTGTTCCATGTTGAATTGGATGCTGTAGCGGAAGCTGTTGAAGATATGATGGATCCTGGTTGCTTGTTTCTGGAATAAGCTAGGGCAAAGACATCATTGACGTATCTTCGATATAATGAGATGTGCCATCCTGCATGGAAAGCCTTGCATTCCAGGTCATCCAAGATAAGAGTAGTCAAGATCCCTCTTAGTCTGGATATCATTGGGAGGCTGCTGCCTTGTTGGTATGTGGGGTTTTTGTTCTGGAAGTAGATGTTGGCAGAGCAGAATTCAAGGATGGTTATGAGATTTGTTGGTGGAAAGTCTGCTGCCAATTTCTGGCTGCTTTCTAGCTGTTCCTCTATGGTTCGTATGGCATCAGCTGGTGGTATGCTTCGGATATGTTGTTCCATTGGTTCTCCACTCTTTTTGCAATCTCTTATTCACATGAGGTGTAGATATTATCCTGGGAGTGACGGGACCTAACTGCTTCATCTTAGGTGTCCCTGTCAATTGCACAGAATTCTTCCCCTTTGTTCAATGGCAAGGTATATATAATTTTTTAATTTTTAATTTTTTAAAGAGTCAAATGTGGTTATCTTAGGTGTAAGGTTAGAGGTCAGTCATTGTCTGTTAGCAGACATCATGGTTCTCAGGAGGTCCTGACATAGTCTTTCAACTTTTGTTTTTGAAGTAGTCCTCTGTGGTTGGTGATTTGCTGAACTCTTCTTCATATGGGTAAAGTTTAATATCTCTGAGATGGTCTTTGTTGTTGAGCATCTGTGCCTAGAGTAGTGTTGTCATTCTACTACAGCAACAATTACAGCAAAAACAGCAACAGCATCAACAATGACAGCCTGGATAACAACAACATCAATAGCAGAGGAAGAAAGAAACAGAAGAGTAAACACTGGGTCTATGTTAATCTACCATACTACAGAGAGATGGTAGAGAACAAGCTAAAAAACTGCATCAAGAGACCTGGTGTCTCCGTCAGATTCATAAGGCAGGGCCACACACTAAGACACTACCTCTCACACACCAATAACATATCAGATGCTTGTTACCTAAACCAATATCCAATCAGAACAATGCAATCAATGTACAGCATCCAGTTGCATTTTAATTCCAACATGGTGTACCAAAGGATGTGCTCTTGCAGAATGACATGCATATTATTAGCCAGAAGACAACTTTACCTTAGATTTAAACTTTATCAACATCATCAAGGCTGCAGTGGGGATTTCTCCACCTGGATGCTGGTGAGGGACACATGCAGTTAGCCTCTAGATCACAGAGGTGCACTTTATTAGGAAGAAGGCACCTAGCCCCAACTACCGAAATGTACTGGATGCATAGAAATATATCTACTGCTTCCAGGATCTTTAACTAGCACCAGTGATAGCTATCATCATGAAAGAATGAAAAAAAAATAAGGATTAAGGATGTCTGGTGAAGAATCATTGTTTTGAAGGCACAAACAAGATAAGCTGTAACACCCAGCAACAAGGCTCTCTATGGGTCACATCGCATGTAGGATAGACTCTCTGTCTTTCTGTCTGTCTGTCTGTCTGCCTTTCTGCCTGCCTGCCTGTCTATCTATCTATCTATCTTCTTCCCTTTTTTCCCCCTTTTTTCTTCTTTTTTCATTTCTCTTCTCTCTTGTTCCTTTTCCTTTTCCTTTTTTTTTCTTTTTATTCTTTTTATTTTTTATTTATTTATTTATTTATTTATTTTTGTTCTTTTCTTCCCTTTTACGATCCCTCTTGATCGAAAACCTACGCCACCCCCTTTTTTTTTGTTTTGGTTTTTGTTTTCTGCATCCCCCAAAAGAAAAGCTCTACCTTGTAACTTGTCTCATCTGTGTGCAGCCCTGTGTGGCCAATAAAGAAACTTATCTATCTATCTATCTATCTATTGACTAGTACTTCTGTCTGTCTACTTATTTATCTACCCATCAACCACCAACAAGACTTATCCAACAATATTAGTTGGATTTTTCACAATCGGGGTATTATCTTACCTGTTTGATATTTTACTTGCTTAAAATTTTACTTGAAGATGGTGTACTACATGTTTTGATGTAATCTATGAATACATCAATAAAATCATACTGAAACAGCTGTCATAAATAATAAAAACTCCATTTGTTTTCTTTTTACACCTATGCCACACCTAGAACCAGCCTCAGAGTTGGATTTATGGGTTAAATTGGATTTAGTACTTATATATCTACAGTATCCAACCAACACTTGATACCTTCATTGTTGTTTACCTCACTGTGAACCCTATGTTATTGTATCTAGCCATTACTGGCATCCTATGTGTTGATGCGCCTAGATTCTATTGAATCCTATAACAATTAATATATGTGTGTGTATAATATAATATATATATATATATATATATATATATATATATATAATACCGGTGAACACTGTTCTCACCATCTACACCGGATATGCCCTCTCCCTTCCTCCTCCCCCACCCACCACCATTACATGTGTCTCTCCCTCCTACCCCTCCTCCTCACATGCTTTCACTGTGTACTACCCCTTCCCCCCACCAAGACAACTGCTAGCACGCAGCTCATCAACCACCCCACTGATCTTACGTTTCTCCTGTTTGAATCTGTCACTGCCTCAATCCGACTATCTCCTTCCAGTCCCCTCCCCGCCTCGTGATCTATCCTACGTTTTTATTTCTTACGAACCTGCACCAACCCTTCCCTGTCATCGTTCCTCCTTACCCCAACCTTCCCCACTGGTGCTTCCCTATATTACCTGCACCCCCCCCCCCCCACTATCTTTCCCTCTCTTTCACTGGTGGAACCTTTCTCAGCTGGACCCACCCCCCCCAACTCAACTCTAGAAAAGCTCGAACCGATCGTGACCGATGCCGGACACCCCCCGGCCCCTGTGCAGGTGGCACGTAAAAAGCAACCCACTCCACTCGCGGAGTGGTTGGCGTTAGGAAGGGCATCCAGCCGTAGAAAACTCTGCCAGATCAGACTGGAGCCTGGAGCGGCCCCTGGCTTCCCAGACCCCGGTCAAAACGTCCAACCTGTGCTAGCACGGAAAACGGACGTTAAACGATGATGATGATGATATATATATATATATATATATATATATATATATATATACTAGCAGTATCGCCCGGCATTGCTCCTGTTTGTTTCGAACCGCTGGAATTGGAATTTTTGAAAAGTAAACATTTTGCATTATGTAGCTTGTTATTCTCTTCAAGTGAACATTTTTCTGGTTGAAATACACCGAAAAGTGGCGACACACCAGTGAAAAAATCGTAAAAAATAGGGATTTTCATAGAAAAAAGCACCTTTTTGATGTAAATAATGTTTGGTGTTAACATGGTCCGATTTGAATTTTATCTTCTACGGAAGGAAGAGCAAGCCTTCTTCTATCATACTCTCAATTTTGGTCAACTTGCGCCGCAGGATCTCGGAGGAGATAGTGTTAGTTGAAGGGTACCAAACCTGGCGCACACAGACAACTTCAGCTTTATATATAGAGAGATAACACACACACATTAATACACATACATACACACACACATGTATGTATGTATGAATGTATGTATGTATATATGTACATCTGTCCACTTCTTGCCATATTTTTATCTTTCACTTCCTACACACACACACACACACACACACACACACACACACTCACACACACACACACACACACAGACACACACACGAACGCACACACACACACACACACACCTCCTTAGCTTACAATTTCTTTCTTTCAACAATTGACAACTGAAGTACGCTCGCAAATTAATACTATGAAAACTTAGCAACAGAAAGTAAATTAAAAACCAATTTACCTTTTCTGTTGAGTTATCATGGCAATTCGACCGTCTGATTTCCTTAAATTCGTCTCTTTTCTTCAACTGAACTTAGTTCCTATCGTTTCTTAAAGTCCTTTGTGAAATCTAGGAGTGTTTTTTTTTGTTGTTATTTCTCGAGAAAGTTTTGTTTCCTTGACACTAAAAACTAACAGGAAGTAGACAACAGTACCAGTACAATTGGTGTAATAGTGTAACTCATAATGTGAGCGGCTAGCATCTACTCACCATATATCAGTGAATTGTTGGTGTGTGTTTGCAAATGTGTTCGAATGAGAAAGTGAATTGTGTTTGGCACCTTTTTTACTAATAACAAACACACACGTGTGTTGTGTGTGTGTTTTGAGTGTTTTTATGTAGTTGTTTGAAAACGTGTTTGTGCTTGCCACTGTCAATATGTATATGTTGCGTTTTTGTGTCTATGTGTGTAAAGAGAAAGTAGGAGAAAGTTGGTAATAGAAGGAGTAAAGCATTTGAGGAGTGAGATAGGGAAATCGTAAAATATTGAGTTTTCTCGAATTTTTGTTTAATTGGGGGTCAAATTGAAAGAAATTTATATGCCATGACCCAATGGAATGTACTTCGAAAAATCATAGGTAAATTCCAGTTGAAGAAATTGTGTGAGGAGTAAATCGTTATGTATTTATTTGTTTCTGTTTCCTCTGTAATTTGTTTGAGTTATGGTTTAAGGTACACTTGCTAAGAGAAAGTAGGAGAAAGTGTGGTAATAGAAGGAGTGAAGTACTTGAAATGAGAGAGGCAAATCGTAAAATATTTAGTTTTCTCAAATTTGTGCTTAATTGGGGGTCAAATTGAAAAAAATTTATATGCCATGACCCAATCGAATCTACTTCAAAAAATCATAGGTAATTCCAATTGAAGAAATTCTATATTGTCATTGTATTAAAAAAATATAGTCACAGGCAGAGAAAATCTGCCGTTTATCATAAGATATATTATATATATAATATATAAATATATATATATATACACATACATTATATATATATACATACATATACATATACACATACAATCTACATATATATACATATACATATACATATATATATATTATAACCGTCCAACCCATGCTAGCATGGAAAGCGGACGTTAAACGATGATGATGATGATGATGATATACATTATATAGTATATATATATATATATATAATATATATACACCACACACACACATTCATGTGGAGGCGCAATGGCCAGTGTTAGGGGCATGGATTCACGGTCGCAGGATCGCGATTTCAATTCCAAGACCAGGCGTTGTGAGTGTTTATTGAGCAAAAACACATAAAGCTCCACAAGGCTCCAACGGGGGGTAGTGGCGATCCCTGCTGAGCTCTTTCACTCTTTCTTCTGTTGGCCTGCTCGCTTAGCCAGCGGGGTGGCGTCATTTGAAGGCTAAAACAATGCAAAGCACATTGTAACCAGCAATGTGTAGCAACATCTGATAGCCTGGTCACTCACGGTGATCACAGTGATATATATATATATTCATTCACATCTTAGAAATTAAAAAAAAAATTAATAATACAGTCTCCAAGAACATTAATGGTGGTCTGTATCAGTTAAATTTGTTTTTAGCAAAGTTTGTAAATTTTAATAATATTGTGTACTGTTAATAGATGAGAATGGTGATGTTTTGAGCAAAGCTCTTTGTCAGAAGAAGAATACATTTTTAAATATCACTGACAGTATAGATTTTTTAAAAAGGTTCTAACCTCTGATGAAGGGTTTTACTTGAAATATCAAAGTTCACGTCTCCCCATGGGATACAAAGATGAAATAAATTTGCAAGCTTTTATAGAAATAATTGACTGATTTAACCTCATACTGAACTCAATCATATTACTGAGTTACAGTTTAGAAAAAAATGAAAAACACAAATCAACCAAAATCAATACAAGCTTTAATAAACTCTAATCATTTCCAGATTAGATTTTATTAAAACAAAAATATTGAATAAATTTATTTTTCTATATATTTAGAATTGTCATGGCTTCCAGCAAATCTTCCTTTGCTTACATTTCATTCATATTTCATCATTAAATATAACAATGATACATTTAAATAATATTTATTTGAAAAGAATACAGACCAAATGACAAGTAAAATATGACCAAAGTCTGACATATTCTCAACATTTGAGATTTATTGATATTACATCACATACATCTTTGCAACACCAAAAAATTTCAGGCTTAGTATTGGAAGCATTTTCATATAGAAACAAGAAACATTTCACATCAAACATAGTTTAGGATTATAGAATGACATTTAGTTCTCTTCCTCCTCAGCTTCTTCTTCAAACTCTCCATCTTCTTCGGTAGTAGCGTCTTGGTATTGTTGATATTCTGACACCAAGTCATTCATGTTAGATTCAGCTTCAGTGAACTCCATCTCATCCATCCCTTCACCAGTGTACCAATGCAAAAAGGCTTTTCTGCGGAACATGGCGGTGAACTGCTCTGAAATACGTTTGAAGAGTTCTTGAATTGCTGTGCTGTTGCCAACAAAAGTTGCTGACATTTTGAGGCCACGAGGAGGAATGTCACAGACGGCCGTTTTCACATTGTTAGGGATCCATTCAACAAAATAGCTGCTGTTCTTATTTTGGACGTTCAACATCTGCTCATCCACTTCTTTCATTGACATTCGTCCACGGAACATTGCAGCAACAGTTAAGTATCGACCATGGCGGGGATCACAGGCAGCCATCATATTCTTTGCATCAAACATTTGCTGAGTCAGCTCGGGTACAGTCAGCGCTCTGTATTGCTGGCAGCCTCTGGAAGTCAGCGGGGCAAACCCAGGCATGAAGAAGTGGAGACGTGGGAATGGAACCATGTTAACAGCGAGTTTGCGCAAGTCAGCATTCAGCTGACCTGGGAAACGTAGACAAGTGGTTACACCAGACATTGTAGCTGAGACCAAGTGGTTGAGGTCTCCATAGGTTGGGGTTGTAAGCTTCAAGGTACGGAAACAAATATCATAAAGAGCTTCGTTATCAATGCAGTAGGTCTCATCTGTATTTTCAACAAGCTGGTGGACAGACAATGTAGCATTGTACGGCTCCACAACAGTGTCTGAGACCTGAAAATATATGAAAAAAAAAAAAAAGAAAAAAAAAAGTGTTTTAGACATTTAAAAAAGAAAATATAAGAAAAAAAATAAACAACTTTTAAATTTTCTTTTAGATATTCGTATGGGTTGAAACGTTACTTAAATTTTTACATGTTGGATGTGCCTCCCACCTCAGACTTCTTTTCTTACTGTTTATTATACAATTTCATATTCCAGCATGGACATAACCGTGTGGTTTAAGAAATTTGTTTCTCAACAACCTGACCTTGGGTTCAGTCCCACAGCACTAGCCCTGTCTGACAAATGTCTTGCAAGGGAATTTGGTAGAGGAAAACTGAAGGAAGCCTGTATATATATATATATATATATATATATAATATATATATATATATATACACACACAAAAACAACAGTTGTTATATTTGAAAACTAATCAACAGGCAAAATGGTCAAGAGGACAATATTTTGTGATACAACTTCACAGATCTTTTGCTCAACCCATAGAAGGTTCTTAATTTGTATTTCTGAGCAAGAAACTTTATCATATATTGTAGCAATTGAAAAAAAAAAAATTGGAGGACCGGGAGTCGGGGAGAAGGAAATGTCCTTTCTTCTAATGAAACAGAGAGAAAATCTTAATTTATGTGTTGATATGGTAGAAAGCTGCAAATAAAGATATCAAGTTATCCCCAGACTAGAAACCTGGTCCAAATGTCTGTGACAGATTGGCCTTTGCTAATAGAAACACGAAGGCCAAGAGGTGGGGTTAAAACATGCCGTGGATTGAGTCTACTACCCAACAACAGATACAGGTCAGCCTGTAGAGTTCTACAGAATTTTAGTTTTGTTTACCCAACTTAACTCATGAAACTTAGGTCTACATGACGTTATGGTAGAAGGCACTTGCTGAAAGTGCTACATGCATCATCAATCTGGAACAAATACATACTAGATGTCATGGGAATGTTATTCTTGTTGATGATATAGACAAAGAGAATATTAGCTCTCATATATGTAAAGGTTAAAAACTGGAGGTGTTCATTATAACTGACAAATGCTTGGGTTGAAGATACCTGCACAAGATACTGCACAGTTCACCAAATTGTAAATAATATGTACTAGACACCCTGAGAAAAGTATCTCTCGTATATATCCAAACCTTAAAAGGGGATGGTCATTTGTGCTTAAAATATCTTAGGAAACTTAAGAAAAATTTTAGGAAAAAAGTGAAAATTAACAGAAAATCATTGCAATGATTGAATTCAAAAGCAATATGAAATTTTTTACCTTTGGAGAAGGAACCACTGAAAAAGTATTCATGATTCGATCAGGATACTCTTCTCGAATTTTACTGATAAGCAAAGTACCCATTCCTGAACCAGTACCACCACCTAATGAGTGAGTCATCTGGAATCCCTGCAGACAATCACAGCTTTCACATTCTTTACGCAAAACATCCAAAACAGAATCTACAAGCTCAGCGCCTTCTGTGTAGTGCCCTTTGGCCCAGTTGTTGCCTGCTCCACTTTGCCCGAACACAAAATTATCGGGTCGGAATATTTGGCCAAAAGGACCAGAGCGTACTGAATCCATTGTACCTGGCTCCAGATCTACCATGATTGCCCGAGGGACATACTTTCCACCTAGGTAAGAAGAAAAAAGATGAAATGAGAAAATTAAGATGCACATTGTGTGTGTGTGTGTGTGTGTGTGTGAGAATCTATTGATCGATTAATCTTATCTATACGTATATATAGTCATACAAAGACACACACATGCATACTCACTAGCCATCTCTCCCTTGTTATCTATCATATCCTTACCACTTTTTTCTGTGCTGGTGTTATGATAAAATGCACCCACCCTGTGCAAAGTGGCTGTCAGGAAGAGCATCCTGTCACAGAAACCAAACCCAAAATTAAACTTAGGGAGTGTGATGTAGTCCCTTGACTTGTCTCTATAATATAACAAAAACAAATACAGACACACACATGCACACAAACACACAAATACACACACGTCTATATATACATATCCCTACTTTCTGACCTATCTCTTATTATACTGCTGTTTACCGCCCTTCCACCACTGCTAGAGGTCTCCTTGATAAACCACTCTTATATCTACACTCCCTGCCCTATCAGTCACTCTCCTCTCAGTCTCTTACACAGCCACCCTTCCTGATCCTTTGTCTGTATTCCCTCTTATACTCACTTTCCTATTCCCTGAGTGTATGCTGGGAAATCCCTGTCACCAGCTTGTCATCCATCCAGCTACTCCCTTCTTATATAATGTGGTTGGGGGAACCATGTATCTCTTCTCTAGCAAGACTCCAGTATCTCTCTCCTTTAACCTCTCACCACCTGGCAATAAGCCACTTCCCTCCCTACTACAACCCTACTCACTCAAGGAAGAATCTCTTTTATCTTGGGAGTGACTTGGCCTCCTCACTAGTGCTGGTGTTTTTCAACAAGTACCCAGTATCCTCTGTAAAGTAGTTGGCATAGGGAAGGACATCCAACCAATATAAACCACACCAAAGCAGATACTGAAGCTCAACGTTGAGCTTCAGTTCATTGGACCCTGTCAAACAGTATGGAAGATGGATGTGAAATGGTGATGATGATGATGACATACATGCTTGTATGCATACAATCATACATATGAGGTATGTTCAAAAAGTATCCAATTTTATTTTTTCCCCATCAAACCTAATGCCGTGAGGGCAAAATCATATGGGTGGGAGGTGAAGCCACCCTCCCTGCACATGTGGGAAAATGTTTGTTCCTGGCTGGTGTCTAGAGTACAGATGTGTAGTGTGCACACATTGGATTTTCGTTTTCACACAAAATAAGTGCACCAAGCAGTTACCATAAACCTATGTCTCATCACCAGTGATGATGGTCTTCATGAAGCCTGGGTCATGGTTTTCACAGTCCAGCATGTCCTGAGCAATTTCTATGCAGATGTGCTTCCACTTCTCTGCAAACACCTTGGGGACAAATTTTGCCAATGCTCTCTGCATGTACAAATCCTCCATTAAAATGGAATACAATGATCCATTTCATGAGCAATTTCCTGGATTCTTACATGACTGTCTTCCATGACTTTTCACAAAAACGTCTCAATCAGCTCCTCAATTTGACTTGTTGATGGTCTGCCTGAGTGTGCCTTGATCTCCAGTGATGTGGTGTCACCTCCTACCCAAAGGATTTTGCCCACGCAACATTAGTTTTGGTAAGATAAAAAATAGAGTTGGATACTTTTTGAACATACCTCAACATAAGCATGCGTGCACGCGTGTACACACTCAATCTTTTTTTAAGTTTTCATAGATCAAATTCCTTCACAAGGCGTTGGTTAGGCAGGTTACAGTAGAAAGCACTTGTTAGAAACATGCCTACTTTTCCACAGCCTTATGAAAAAAAAAAATGAAAAAAACACTTAAATAATTTTTTTAATCCTTTAATTAGAAAGGAAGGTAGTACCCATGATCATGTCTTCTGAGATTTGTAGAAGGAAGTATGGGAAGGAAGTAGGGAAGAAGGTATTCTCAGAATGAAGACCTGGTTCAAAAGCTCACAAGAGTGTGTACTCTATTAAAAATATCTGAGATACCAGGTAGTGATGTTAAACCGAGTGGCAGATTAAAATCAACCATCCAAGTAAGCCATAGCAAGAGCTGAACTCTGAATGCAAAGAGCTGGAACAAATATCACAAGGTATTCGGTTTGATATTTTTACATTTTTACCAATACACCAATCTAGATCTGTATGTTTTTATTAACTCAAAAAGGATGAAAGCGAAAGTTGACCTCAATAAGACTTGAACTTGGAGCACAGAGAATCATCATCATGATCATCATCATCAACCTTTAACGTCCATTTTCTATGCTAGCATGGGTTGGACAGTTTGACCAGAGCTGGCAAGCCAGAGAACTGCACAAGGTTCCAGTCTGACTTGGTTTGGTTTCTATGGCTGGATGCCCTTCCTAATGCCAAAATAACAAATAATATGAGGCGTTCAATCAGAAACACTAATGACTCAGCTAATTTCATACATGCATGTGCATGCATGCAACCGTGTACACACACTCACAAACACACACACACTCACACACGTACACACACACATACAGTCTGAAAAATAAAGGATGGTCAAGGATGGAACTCTTTCCATCATAAGTCTGCTTGGACAGGATTTTGACATAGGGCTTTGGACATAAGGATTTGGACACATAAAAGGTGCAGCAATATCAGAGGAAGGTTAACAGGGGAAATAGCTTTTGTATGTGGAAGATGCACAGGTATAATAAACATCGAAAATGCACAGAAAATAGACTCCATCAACTGCCAGCAAGGTAAGCTAGAGATAATAGATAGCTTCTGTTATCTAGGTACCCAAATTAGTAGTGGAGGTGGATGCTCCGAGAGCTTAGCTGTGAGAATAAGATTAGACTAGGCAAAGTTCAGAGAGCTCCTACCTCTGCTGCCAATAAAGGGCCTCTCTCTCAGAGAGAAAGGCTGATTTTATGATGCCTATGAGCAAACAGCTATGCAAACAGGCAGGGAAACATGGGCTGTGACAGCCGAGGACATGCGTAGGCTTGAGAGAAATGAAGCCAGAGTGTCAGCATCTTAAGAGAAAAGTTAAGCATAAGAGACATTAGATGTGATGTGCAAGAGAGACTGTGCTAGTATGGTCATGTGATGCATATGGGCGAGAACAGGTGTGGAAAGAAGTGTTGAACTCTGACTGTGGAAAGGACTTGTGGCAGGTGTAGAACCAGGAAAACATGGGATGCGGTGGTGAAGCATGATCTTCAAACTTCAAACTTTGGGCCTCACAGAGACAATAACTTGTGACTGAGACCTTTGGTGATATACTGTGCCTGAGAAGACCCGTCAAGTCAAGTGAAATTGTAGTTGTGGCTGATGCTAGTGTCATATAACTGGTATCCATACAGGTAGCACATAAAAAGCACCTTTTGAGCATTGGGCCTCATGGAGGCAAAGTGACTGAGCTCCTTTCGAATGCTGGACTTCACGGAGGCAATGACCAACACCTTTGACATTATGTCATGCATGAGAAGAAGACCCATCAAGCTGAGAAAAATCCCAGTCGTGACAGATACTGGTGTCATGCAAATGGCACCCATGCCAGTGGCATGTAAAAGTACCCATTACACACTCACAGTGGTTGGAGTTAGGAAGGGCATCCAGCTGTAGAAACCATGCTAAATCAGACTGCAGTTTGGTGCAGCCTTCCAGTGTGCCAGCCTTGGTCAAACCGTTCAACCCATGCCAGCATGGACAACAAAAGTTAAATTGATGATGATGATGAAGGCTAAACAATTCCAACGAGTTTCTAGCTGTTAAAGGGAGATTAATACACATCCCTATATAGTTACAGCTGCTTGACTGGTATAACCATACACACAAGCACCAAAGTAATATATATTTCTTTACTACCCACAAGGGGCTAAACACAGAGGGAACAAACAAGGACAGACAAACGGATTAAGTCGATTAGATCGATCCCAGTATGCAACTGGTACTTAATTTATCGACCCCGAAAGGATGAAAGGCAAAGTCGACCTCGGTGGAATTTGAACTCAGAACGTAACGGCAGACGAAATACGGCTACGCATTTCGCCCGGCGTGCTAACCACTCTGCCAGCTCGCCGCCTTCAAAGTAATAGTCACCATATAAGAAGATAGAGAAACATATTTTTTCATCAGTGTTCACAGACACCATTTATCTCTGACTTATCTTACACCAAGGGCAACAACTCATGTTCACCTTGTTGGGTTATGCAACAAGAAAGACAATCCAATATCAAAGAGTTCTGAGACCATTGAAAAAAATGTAAGATTCTAAATTTCATTAAAAATTGTACACATCATTTCGAAAATAATAAGATATTATTTTTATATCAATAGGCGTAGGAGTGGCTGTTGGTA
>NC_043001.1:121087694-121105194 GCF_006345805.1 Octopus sinensis | reverse complement strand
GATGTAAACACACCAACATTGGTTGTTAAGCGATGGTGAGGAAACAAACACACACACAAACATCATCATCATCGTTTAACGTCTGCTTTCATATTGGCATGGGTTGAATGATTTGACTGGGGTCAGGCATGCCAGGGGCCGCACCAGGCTCCCATCTGATCTGGCAATGTTTCTACAGCTCGATGCCCTTCCTAATGTCAACCACTCCAAGAGTGTAGTGAGTGCTTTTTACGTGCCATCGGCACAGGAGCCAGTCGGGGCGAGGGGGCTGGCATCAACCCCATTCGGATGGTGCTTTTTACGTGCCATATATATATATATATATATAATATATATATATATATATATATATATATATATATGATATATATATCATATACTCTTTTATTGTTTTGGTCCATGCTGGAGCACCACCTTTAGTCAAATAAATGGACCCCAGGACTTATTCTTTGTAAGCCTAGTACTCGTTCTCTTTTGCGAAACCACTAAGTTATGGGGATGTAAACACACCAACATTGGTTGTTAAGCGATGGTGAGGAAACAAACACACACACAAACATCATCATCATCGTTTAACGTCTGCTTTCATATTGGCATGGGTTGAATGATTTGACTGGGGTCAGGCATGCCAGGGGCCGCACCAGGCTCCCATCTGATCTGGCAATGTTTCTACAGCTCGATGCCCTTCCTAATGTCAACCACTCCAAGAGTGTAGTGAGTGCTTTTTACGTGCCATCGGCACAGGAGCCAGTCGGGGCGAGGGGGCTGGCATCAACCCCATTCGGATGGTGCTTTTTACGTGCCATATATATATATATATATATATATATATATATATACGACAGGCTTCTTTCAGTTTCTGTCTACCAAATCCACTCACATTGACAAGATAACAATAAAATTAATCTGTTAAACAGCTCTGCTACAAGTCCTTCATCCTCGATACCTTGATTTCCTTTAATCATAGGTTTGCTGGATCAAAATGAACCGCAGGCGAACCCCCTCCCCCTCCAAAAAAACAAACAAACAAACTGAAAACTGCAGTAAAAGCATTTTATGTATATACCTGTAACTATTCAAACTTTGCATCAACTACTCTAATGTCATTGAATTATCTCTGTCAGCCAAAGATGAGGAGAGTTAAGCTCCAAAACAAACTTTTTGCACTAGAAAATATACTGGATGATTCCTTTGTGCAAGGCAACATGAATTATTAAAAAAGTTATGAGGAAACAAAGTTTTGAGATCAGTGTTAGGGTTAGAGAGAGAGAAAGAGAGAGAGAGAGAGAGAGAGAGAGAAACAGCTAGATAGAGAATGAGTTATCGTTAAGACCCAGGTCAGTTCGGATTGAGTCTGCCTTTTTGTACACTACTGACCACGTTATCCACGGTGTCCTTCTTGTTTTGAGACAATAGTGTGTGGCTTGAGGGAATTTGGTTGCTATTTCAAGCATGAAAACTAATTTCAATTCGCGCGCGTTTGTGTGCAGACGATCGTTACTCCCATGAACACCTACGACTGCTACTCACTCAATGAGGGATCTTCTACACAGCTCCTAGATGTGCTAAAATTAAATCTTCCCCAAACTGCACTCTCCTGTGCTAACGAAGGATATATTGGGAATGTAGTCCTAGATACGCTACGTTTGTAAAAAGATGGGATGGTCACAGCTGGAGCGTCTGTGATCAGAGATGGCTACACTTAGTAATACTCTTACTCACTATCACAATTGCTGCTACTTCTGTTAACTGATGCAGCAGAGGTGAAGGGCAGAGAGACGAGGGAGAGAGGGTGAGAAAAAGATAGAGAGGGAGAAAGACAGAGACAGAGACGAGGAAGAGGAAGAGAGAGGTGAAAAGTGGAAGAGTGGAAGGAAGGGAGAAAAAGAAAGCTATAGACGTGAAAGGGATAGGAAATAATAGGGGGAAGGAAGAGAAAAACAGATACATTAAGGAAGAGAAAGATAGAAAAAGGGAAAGAAAGAGAAAGGGAGGGAGGAAAAAAGCAATAGAGACGAAACGGTAAGGAGAATAGAGAGAAGGGAGGAAGAATATATGACAGAGAGAAAGGAAAGAAGAGAAAGAGACGAGGACAGTGAGAAGGAAAGGAAGAGATAGAGATAGATAGACAGACAGACAGACAGACAGACAGACAGACAGACAGACAGACAGACAGACAGACAGACAGACAGACAGATAGACAGATAGATAGATAGATAGATAGATAGATAGATAGATAGATAGATAGATAGATATATAGAGAGAGACTGACGTATACAGACGTGATAGCTTTTCTACATATTCGAGATGAATGACTGGCTACAGTAATCTCGGATTACTCTGGCCTTTGTGCCCAGCCAAATTGTGACCATCTTACGACCGAATGATAACATAACCACATCATAACAAATATTTACTACTTTTGCTGGTACTTTTTGGTTATCTCACTCCCATTAAAAAATTGGGCCATCTCACCACCAAAAAAAGTTGAGTTTATGTGACAAGTGATTGGATTAAAAAGGTTAGATTAGATCCTTTTGATTCAATACTTCAACACATTGTTGACGTTTGGCTTCCTCAATAGGCATGGTGTAGGGAAGGATTCGTGATAGACGAACTGTAGACAGATACTTCGCTGCGGGCTAGTTAGGAAGTTGGTCAACAGGAAAGAAAAGAACTTCCGGGAGGAGAACGAAAACAGAATGTCAGCAGTGATCCTTTGGTAAATGTATTCTCGTCTGCACTAGTTTGTTTGTTTGTGTCTAGCTTAACAAAGCTATAACTGGTGACCCGACGATAGAACAACAGCTCCCGCTACCGAAACAAACATGGCTAGCAATAAACACCACTGAGGCTACCACAGTTCTGGTCTAAGAGGACTGAGCTGTGGTTCGCGCAGGCCGAAGCTCAATTCGATATAAACAAGATAACGGCCTACCAAAAAAAAGTACTCGCCCGTTGTTGCGGCACTTGAGGAAGACACGGCAACGAGGGTGCTGGATACTCTAACCCATCCCCCACCACCAGAAAAATATGCCATATTGAAAGAGAGGCTAGTGGACACATTCCGACGAAGGGAAAGAGAAGCGGCTGCCAGGATAATGGAGGAGGAATTAGGCGATTCCAAGACTTCAGAACTGATGGACAAGATGTTGGCATTAGTTCCCCCCCCCCCATCCGGTGAGTCACCTTCCTTTTTGTTTAAAGCAATATTCCTCCGCAAGCTGCCACCCCAGGTCCAGGTCCTCATAACTCAGACCGAAATCAAGGACCTGCGGCAAGTAGCAAAGGCAGCCGACAGGCATTTTTTATCTAGTGGTGTGCAGGTCAACGCCATAGGGTCAGCTCCGAGACGGGGTAGGGTTAAGCATGATGACCTGTGCTTCTATCATGCAAAGTTTGGAAAAAAGGCGACAAAATGTAAACAATATGTAACTTCAGGACCCCTTCACCAGTGACCTAGGGAAACTCTAGGGCCGGCTGCCATTGAACACCCTGGTGGTCGGCAGACATGACCAAATGCTCCTCTTTGTCCGCGATCGCAGCTCCGGATGCAAGTTCCTCATCGACACAGGAGCAGATGTCAGCGTGATTCCGTGATTACGGAAAGCGTAGCCAACTTTAACAGCCATCAACGGGTCCACAATCGAGGCATACGGTCGTCGCACCCTTTCCCTCAACATCGGCTCACGAAAATACACATGGGCATTCACCATCGCCCATAATCTCCATCAGCCCATAATCGGTGCAGACTTTCTTCGAGCACACTTGTTACTGGTGGATTTGCGGAGAAGACGACTCCTCGGCAACAACACATACGCTTCCGTGCCTCTTGCAACATCTGCACATGTCACGCCCCCTTCCCCATAGTAATAATCTCGCAGACCAAGAACGAATTCTCGGATCTTCTTGTTAGTCGCCCCAATCTCACCACTCCGAGATTCTCCAAACCTACAGCCCGCCACGGGGTACAACACCACATCTCCACCACCGCCCCCCCCGTGCACAACCGCGCACGTTGTCTATCACCAGACAAACTTTCAATCGCAAAGGCCGAGTTCGACAATATGGAGGCATTGGGTATAGTTGGCCAATCAAGCAGTCCTGGTCATCATCCCTGCATGTGCCTCCCCCCAATCCAACGGAGGTTGTCGACCCTGCGGAGATTACCGCCATCTCAACGCGGATACGACACGACACCTGACCGTTACCCCATTTCAAATATACAAGATTTTTCAGCCCAGCTAGCCGGGTTGACCTCATCCGGGGATACCACCAAATACCAGTACAAGATGACGATGTACCGAAAACCGCTGTGATCACTCCTTTCGGTCTGTACGAATTCCTACGTACACCCTTTGGGATGAAAAACGCGGCACAATCCTTCCAATGCCTGATGGATACTGTGTGTAGAGGTCTCGATTTTGTCTTTGCATACTTAGATGATATCCTCATTGCAAGCCCAAACACAGAGCTACATAAGAAGCACCTAATGACTCTTTTTGAGAGGCTGGAACGGTATGCTTTAGTAATCAACCTCGCCAAGTGCGTTTTTGGTGCAACAGAAATCGACTTCTTGGGACATCGAATCAAAAGTGCCGGCGCTACACCTCTGCCAGGAAGAGTAAAAGCTATCCTATCCTTTCTACGCTCCACCACAAGCAAGGCTCTACATCAATTCGTGGTCATGGTAAACTTTTACCATCGCTTCATCCCTTCTGGAGCAAAAGTGATGAGACCCCTACACAAGGCACTGTCAAAAGAAGGTACAAAAAGACAGGTGGAGTGAGATATTACAATGACTTCAGCCTTCGAATCCACAAAACAAGTCCTGGCCCAAGCAACCATGCTGTCACATCCTCACATGTCAGCTCGGACTGCACTCCTAGTTGACGCATCCGACACAGCTATTGGGGGCCTTTTGGAACATTACATCAACAGTCAGTGGCGACGGCTCGCTTTCTTCAGCCGACAACTACGACCCCCTGAACAGAAATACAGTGTTTTCGACAGGGAATTACAGGCTGTCCATCTAGGTGTCCGCCACTTTCGGTATTTCCTTGAAGGCTTCATGTGTACAGTATTCACAGATCACAAACCACTCACCTTTGCTATGAGCAAGCTCTCGGAGCCTTGGTCTGCACGCCAACAACGATAGCTATCGGTAATTTCCGAGTACACCACAGACATCCAACACATAGCCGGCAAGGGCAACCCAGTTGCCAACGCACTCTCTCGTGCTCTTACCTGCTTTCACACCTACCTAACACCAATAACGGAAGACTTGGATTACGAAGCTATGGCTGCAACTCAAGAGACAGATGATGAGATCAGGGCCTACCGCACTGCCATCACATCACTTTCTTTGCAGGATGTACACATTAGCTCCAACGGCACAACCCTTCTGTGTGATGTATCCACTAGCAAGCCACGACCGATCGTCCCATCAGCCCGGCGCAAGAAAGTTCTCGACATCATTCACGGACTTCCCACCCAGGTACTAAAGCCACACGGCGGCTGCTGTCAATCAAATTTATCTGGTACGGTATGGCCAAGCAAATCGGGGACTGGACCATGTCCTGCACCCCCTGTCAACAAACCATGGCCATCAACACACCAAAGCACCCCTCGGCAACTATGAACCACCTAGGCCAATTCAGCCATGTCAACATCGACCTTGTTGGCCCCCTACCACATTCACAGGGCTGCTCGTAACTACTGACGTTGGTGGACCGCTACACCTGTTGGCCTGAACCTATCCCTCTCCGCAGAAACACAAGAAGTCAGCCGAGCTTTCATCGCGAACTGGGTCGCCCGTTTCTGCGTCCCAAACAGCATCTCATCCGATCGGGATCCACAATTCACCTCAAAGCTGTGGAATGACATGCGTTTTGTGATTTCGGAATCACAATGAACCACACAACAGCCTACCACCCACAGGCCAACGGATTAGTGGAGAGATTTCATCGCCGCCTGAAGGAATCACTGACAACCAGACTTAACGGGCCAAATTAGATCGACCAACTCCCATAGGTAATGCTGGGAATTCGCACTACCCCAAAAGAAAATCTCGACACTTCCTCCGCGGAAATGGTGTACTGTGCTCCCCTCACAGTGCCAGGAGAGTTCCTTCCGAATACGAATTCAGACCCAGATGTCAAAAGGTACCTCGCTCAACTGAGAGACAGCGTGGACCAGTTGCGCCCTGTTCCCATGACGACACACGGTACACCCAGATCATTCGTACCAAATCACCTCCGCGTGGCTAACTTTGTGTTCGTTCGACGTGACACACGACGAAGACTCTTCCAGTCACCCTATGATGATCCATATCAAGTCATACATCCGGGAGATAAAACATTCTAACTCCTAATAGGTGGACGACAAGACACAGTCTTCATCGATAGATTGAAACTGGCCCATCTCGATATTGACAACCCCGTCCATGTGGCCCAACCACCGAACGGGTCGTTCTAGACAGATCACACCAACCATTGACAAGGAACAGTCACCAAAGAATCGAGTAATCACACGCAGGAGCAGGACAATTAAAACGCCTTCCCCGTTTCCAATCACAGTCTACAGTTCCGGTTCGGAGCTATATAGGGAAGGATTCGCTGCGGGCTAGCTAGGAAGTTGGTCAGCAGGAAAGAAAAGGACCTCTGGGAGGAGAATGAAGACAGAAGAATGTCAGCAGCGAGCTTGGGACGATTCTGAGTGAACTATACAAAAATAACTGACGACTTAAACCCTATTGTACCTAAAGTTATAAACGTTTGGTAAATGTATGTCTCCACTAGTTTGTTTGTGTACAGCTTAACAAAGCTATAATGGTATGATTTGTTATAAGGATGTTATTAGATTCAATAAGATGTTTAACTTTTTCAGTTTTCATGTTTCTTGGGTTTTGTTTTAGATGATGTTTGCTTGACTGCTTTTTTTAACCGACCGAAACGAGCGTCCATACAGAGACTCCATCATTAACTCGAAGATAGGTAGAGTAATAGATGGATATAAATCGACCGTTGTGATGAGTAAAGAGTGTGGTTTGAACGAGAAGCCGACAAATTAACTGGTGACGTTTATGCAGCAAGAGAGCAAGATGAATTGTCTCCAGCTTATGCGATTAGTCATTCTATAATCGAATTTTCATATAGTCACAAAGAACCGATATTCTAAAAAAAGTAGGAGTGAGGATGTTTTCGCGTTCAAATTTATTGAAGTGTATAATATGAGCGCAAGCATGGATAGGTGGTTACGAAGTTCGTTCAGCTGTCTTAAGATTCCAAGATCGATCCCATCTCGGGCAGTGGATTTTATCATATTTTGCATGTGAGCAAATTTGGGCAGATGGAAACTACTGGAATAAATGGTGAAAGGCATTTTCTTTTCCAAGACGTTCTTTTAATTCCACCAGGGGGACACACGAAGAAGATAAATACAAGACAAGACAAAGTGTGGGGATTTACATAAAAAATCGAATGAGAAGACGCGCGCGCGAAATATAAGTATACATAATATACAAATAATGAAAGATGATCATGCAATCCTCCTGATGCAAGAGGAGCTCCAGCTAGGTCGAATTCGAAGAAGCTCAGAAAGCCAAAATCACCCTGATCACTAAATTGTGTGGATGTCGTTCTCCCAGCTACAGACGTATTCTTAGAGCGGCATAATAATAATCATAATAATTTCTTTTATTTACCACAGCGCCATTTAATAAAGAGTACATTACAAAAACAGGTTATATAAAAGTACAGGTTACACAAAAATGGAATGAAAAAATATATAGAATGAGACAAAAAGTAATCAATATACAAATAAGTGACAATGCTGCCCACTTTACAGAAGAGCATCTCCAACAAGGATCAGGCAAGGAAAGTCCACTGATTTAGAATCAGGCAAGGAAAGTCCACTAATTCAGAATTACCCTTCTCCTGACCGTCGTTCACCGATTCACAGACGTATGCTGAAAGTAGATTCATTCACCTCGGCCGGTTGTTTTGCAAACATTCCGGAGAAGAGGTACCAGATCTCCGTCCTCACTCTCTTTTTCAAGGGGAACTTAAGAAAATCAGTGAGGGCTTGACCGAATAAGGAAAGTGTCTGCCTTCAGTTTTTTCAACCTCGGCTACCACATAACCTCTTTTGCTATAGCCCAAACAAATAAAATAATAGAATAAGTTCGTAAACTAGAGTACGGCAACATTTTCCTGGTCAGTTGATGACATTGAAGACACTGACAGAATAGCCCTGGAAGGAAATTAAACCTATTTAATTAAATCGGTTCTTAGTAGAGAATTTCTTTTTGTACAGTATAGTGCTAACAGGATACGGATTTTCGATTTTCGGCTGTTAGTTCGATCCGGCAACCTATTGATATCAGCATCTGCAATTGGGAAACTAACAATACAAAAAATATATGTATGTTATTATCTAAACCGCAATGCAACATGTAGCGAGATGAGCCCGATCATTTTCATATCAATACTTTGGATCAATAAATCTTTGACCGCTGAAGAATAAAAAGAGAGAGAGAAAAAAAAAATAAAAGTACAAGTAATCGATTTCTCTCCGAGACACAAGGTCACGCACAAACCTATGAGTTGCTGTTGCTGCTGTTGTCGTTTAACCCCCCCCCCCAACGGATCCCAACCTTTTCACTTCCAAAGATCCTTTTTATTTAAAAGAATTTTCCAATGCCCTCCCGATGTTTTCAACAATTTTTAGCCAGGATTTCATACCACAGGCAGAAAGAAAAGGACAGCTTTTTTCCTTCAGTTATATTTTTTAAAGCATTCCAAGTTTCATATTTGGAAAAATATTTTTGACCAAAAATTTCAGTTTATTTATTTCTATATTTTTACCACTCAATTCCGTAACTTTTTCCTTTCCTCTAAAGTATGCGACTTCTAATTTGTAATGCCAACAATTCTGTCTATTTTGCAAATTTTGAACTCAGTTCACAGACCCCTAGTTTTTCTTTGTATAATCCCAGGTTGAAAACTCTTATCCTTGTCTGCACTGATCTATAATAAAAAGGTGGTCCAACCATGACTCTCGTGTCTTCTTTGCTGCTTTTCCCCCAGACATAATGTCATGTGACTATTTTTTGAAAATACAGCAGTATGTGGTTTGAAGGAGATTTGGCTACTATTTCTAGCAGAGTAACCGCCTAAACAAGCGAGTGGAATCGGATAAGAATGATGGTAATATCTTTCTCTAAGTAGTAGTGTGATGGAATTGGAATTGCTTCAAACGGATTATGTCTGGAACATCAATCAATGTAGAGTCGGCAAGTCGAAAAGCTGATATTTTTGCAAGCCACAATAAACTATCGAACAGCAAGAATTCAAGCAAGAATTCAGAAGTCCCATTTTTTAATGTAATATAACGAACAGCAAACTTAGGGTTCTTTTATAAATGCGCGTGCGTACGTACATACATACATACATACATACATACATACATACATACATACATACACATTCATGGGTGTGTGCGTGTACTTGTGTGTTTGGCAAGAGTAATTATTATTCACTTCGTTTGTATTCATTTGAATCTTTAGCATGGGATTCTCTCTCTCTTTCTCTCTCTCTCTCCCCCCCTCTCTCTCTCTCTCTCTCTCTCTCTCTCTCTCTCTCTCTCTCTATATATATATATATATATATAATATATATATATATATATATATATATATATATATATATATATAGTTAATCCAAACATGAACAAAGAGAAAACACACCAACGCGAGGGCGTGGAACAAGTATAGTGTTATTAGACGCTCAGGAAAGAAGTAAAGAAGGAGGGTTTAACGTTTCGAGCGGAGCTCTTCGTCAGAAACATAGAAAAAGGAAAGGTCCAAGGAAGAGAAGGCGGAGAGACAAACACATTCAGTCAGTTGTACTCCCTACTCGTTGATTTAGCATGTATTAGGCTGTGTATTCCGCATTTACATGGACTCAACGTAATTCTCAGTTAGAATCAGGCTGACACAATATATGAAAAGTTTGCACCTTTAATTTACCTGTACAGTTCATCCTTCGGGCATCCACACAATTTCCATGTACCCAATTCAAACTGGCAAAACTTGGAACAACTCGAAACTAAAGAGAAAAATCCTTTGCACGAGATGCTAATGTAGTGGGCTCGTGATTGTGAAGCAAATTTTTCACCATTCTTAAGCAAACATGTATATATATTAGAGAAGATCCACATTTTTGTCCAGCTGATGTAATAGTTTCCTGAACCTTTTTCACTTTGCTTTTACTTTGGCTACTTAGCTTTTACGTCAGTGTAAGAAGATAACAACTGTTTCTGGGGATCCATCTGAGCATTTGAATGCATTTATTTCATTGGTGCTCCTGCTAATTACACTCGTGTATCTGCTAAACGCAAGTTTTTCGTCTATGTCAGTTTGCCTGTAACATCAATGCATCTCTTATGCACTCACAACTGACATTTGATACACAATATCGAGTTCTTACTTAACCCTTTTCGGTATACAGAACATGACCAACTTTATGAGGGCAGAAGAGTCCTAGCATCTTTCCAACTAAAAACATTAGTGAGGTGTACTTGCCAGGCAAATGACTTGATCTGAGACCGTGAGTTGAAAACGACTGCAGCCTGGAAGATACATGATAGCCTTTCAAAAACACACAAGCTGTTAACTTCACTTAAATATTCATTGTTAAACAGTGTCAAAATTTTCGTTGCGCTGATTGCGGCTTGGTCACGGACAAGATTATACTGCATTTGTCATTATTAGGTTTACTTTGAAACATCTCGATTCTAGATTTTGTTTCCAGCTTTTCTAATTCTTCGACAAATTCACCTGAGCCAGATTAGGAGCATACAGAAATCAGGACTTACTACGAATAGCCATCTTAAACTATTCTGTTAAAATTAAAAAAGGGGTTAGAACCCAGCCTTGATAAATGTCTACCTGCTAAATAAACAGTACATGTTCCACTTTGTACAAATGATATAGCTGTGTTGGAAACAATGGAATTTGAGTTTTGAGTTGATTCTATACTCAAAACTTGCCATATCTTCCTCTTCCTCCTCCTCCTTTCTCTCTTCCTTTTTTCCTTTCTTTCTTGTTAATTGTCATCTAAAATGCCTCAGTTCTCCTAATGTGTCCTTTGGTATGTAGAAAACGCAGACGAGAGCGAGTGGCAACATTATTCTTGATGAAATCACACAAAGGCAGAGAATACAATGATGATAACTATCTTTGAAACGAAAAGTGTAACGTCATGCGAGCCATCTCAAGTATATTATCGATGTGGACTTAATATCTAAGGTTTTTGTGGACAATTGTTTCGAAGTTTTTGATATTGTTACATGCCATAAGAGATTCTCCTAAGGAAAGAGAATATGATCGTTTAAGCACTCTCCCTCTCCATTTCTCTCTCTCTCTCTTTTCTCTTTTTCGTTTTTGTCTTCTCTATTGAATGCAGACGTCTTTTGAGTGCAGAGAACGTTGAAGTTTTATCCGGTCACCTATTCCGCCCACAACTTGCTAAAGCTTAAGAGTTATCTGCAAATATTTTAATTTTGGTGTAGCTGGCGGTATATCTGGGGTGCAGTTGTATGTAAATTATAAAAAGAAGTGAATCCAACACAGTGCCTTATGGACACCACTAGCGGCTTTAAGAGACTCGAGAGCGGACCCTGTCGATCACATGTTGGGTTTTGCATGCCAGATAACACTTCATACAGTGCAGTAGCGTTCTCCTGACTCCAATGCTGGACAGTTTTTTTTTTCAAAAGAATCTTGTCCAATATATATTACAACCGTATTTGAACCTTCAACAAAAACATTTAAACTATCAAAGGCGCTGTGTTTTAAGCAGTCTCTGACATCGAATTCAAATGTAAGAGATTGTTGCTTTTCAGGTCATTTATTCTTAAACTCAACACTCTTTTAAATATGTAAATGATGTGAGAGGCGAGTGAGACCGAACAGTTTACAGCATGTGATTTATTTCTAACTTTGAAGACTTGGATGACAGACGGTATTAGAAAACGTTCGCTCACTTAATATGCGTTCAGCGATTTTTTTCCCGGGATTAGAGGGAGGAAGTGCAAACTAAGTATCAAGTATGATATGTCGGAGTTTGTTGCCATTCTTGAGATAGATAAATAGATAGATAGAAAGAGAGAGAGAGAGAGAATTTATTTCTCCGTTCGAAGATAAGGATTCACTCCGCTACTACGAATCTCCATGTCATCTGAACAGACGCATAAACCGAGAAACTCATATTGGTGTCGGAGTGAATCATCAGCTTTGAACCAATATAAAATAGCAGATATTGATCGATTAAATTAACGCTAATCCAAATTCTTTGAATTCCACACGGTAGGATAAGTAAACATTTGTATCTCTACTTATTACAGTTGCATTTGTCATCCATTACTACAGTTGCATCTGTCCTCCATTGGTTAGCTTGTTACCAAGACGATATTTTATCTTCCTCGCTCTTTAACGAAAGTCTAAGGTCCGAAGCGTCAGATTAATTGTACCCAATGGCATATCATATTTATTCTACAAATTCTCTCAAGGTAACACGTTCAATTGGATTGTAAATTGTTCCTCTACCAAATTGTCCCTGACCAAGTTATCCTTACAAGTTTCAAATCTCAAGCCCGTTTGTGTTGAAATCTTTTTGTCTCTTTAATGGTACCTGGCGATAATGGACTCAATTCCTCGGAGCTAGTTGGTCCCGCGCTGCTTCCACTCAGATAATCTCACTCACTCGTCTTACCTCATCACTTTAGGCCCCAGATGAACAACTTCACCTAGTTTTGCCTTCTCAGAACATGTCGGTCCACTGAAATCCCTCCCTGCTGATGATTTTCATACACGCATCAACTTGCAACAGTTTAAACAGAAAGTTAATGGCAATGATATTAACTCATTGATCTCGAACGGCTTGGCACCACTCTTTCATCCTGAACTAACAAATGAAATGAGAAGAAGCTCAAAAACCACTGAGTTTTGCCGATTACACTCACATAGGAGGAAGGGGAAGTGCCCAAGCTATCGCAGGCCTTCCTGGACCGTTGAGATCGCCGTCATTATTGTTCCTCTTGAATCTTTAAGTCAACATCTGCAGGAAAGGTATACGTTAAGAGCAAATTGCAGGGGGCCGGCGCTCTAGTAATGAAGGACTAGGTGTAGGAATTAATGAGGAGCCTGCGGAGTGACAAGGGTGACGAAAGGAGGAGAAAAATAGGTTGGATATGTCATGATAGTAATTGAGAGTAATGGCATAAAAGATAGAAAGAGACGAGTCGGCACAGCTGTAGACCGGAGTCTGGAATGTGGCTAAGTGACTTTATGTTAATCAGTCAAGTGACCCCTTTATTAGATATAGTCTAGGATGACTGCACATGCAACGGCAACATCGCCAATCTAGATACGAAAGTAATACTCCACTGTAGGATTCATCCGAGCTTTGTAGAAGACTCATCCGAGCTTTGTAGAATAATTGTTGTGAGGTGACGTATCTTCTAGCCCTGAAGATAGGGGAACTTTTCTAAATCCAGGTTTAAAAAAGATAAAATGTATCACTAAATGTCATAAGAAGAGACTAAAAGGGTAGGAAACCGTCCAACCATTGCCGGCATGAGAAAGTAGACAAAGCTATAATATATGTATAGGATGTATATCTTTAAC
Source organism: Octopus sinensis (assembly GCF_006345805.1). Classification (NCBI taxonomy): domain Eukaryota; kingdom Metazoa; phylum Mollusca; class Cephalopoda; order Octopoda; family Octopodidae; genus Octopus; species Octopus sinensis. The sequence goes on along the minus strand of NC_043001.1, from coordinate 121,091,504 downwards.
TTGTTTCAACCGTTGGGCAGTGGCCATCCCTGGGACTCTGCTTTCAAAGTTTTAGTCAACTGTATCAACCCCAAACCTTACTTCAGTCTGATTGTACTTATTCCCCCCCTCTCTGTCTCTCTGTCTCTCTCTCTCTCTCTCTCTCTCTCTCTCTCTCTCTATATATATATATATATATATATATATATATAAATATATAGATCTATCTATCCATCTATCTATATGTATTATGTATGTATATGTATATATATATGTATGAATATATATATATATATATATATAGAACTTACATCGCCCAAATAAAATAAATAATATTTTTTTTTAAAACATTTCTTTCAGTAAGTAATAGTCTTTATAAACAAGTAAAGCTTGACAAAAAGTCGTCTGATGAGTCATGTGTTAATAAAGCCGCCGCAGATGCAGACATTGTGACACGATAACACGCGGTTGCATATCTCTCTCTCTCTCTCTCTCTCTCTCTCTCTCTCTCTCTCTCCTTCTCTCTCTCTCTCTCTCTCTCTCTCACACACACACCTAGACAGCGCAAATCTATGAGGTATGTATGGGAGGGAAGAGAAATGTCAAGCTATTCTAACCAATAGTAGAACTCATAGTTGAGTCATAGCAGTAGCAGCATAAAGATTTAGCAGCAGTTTTCCAAATAATAAATGTTAATAAGATCTCTCCCCCCCCTCCCTCTATGTCCCCTCTTCTTTTGCACGCTGTGACGTCATGATACGGCGGTGAATTTACCGGAGAAATGGTAAAAATTTCCAGAAGGGATAATGAATAGGGAGAAAAAGGCCTTAAAATACGATGAATGATACAAAGATTGGAGAATTTTAAACGCAAATTACATCTTAAACAATAAAACAGCAGATAGTAACGTCATTTTACTTTCGCCGGAAATAAATAAAATGGACAAAAATAATATAATTAAAAAACTAAACCACAATTTTAACATTTGCTAATTACACAGACATATAAAAAGCCTGGGGTATTTAATCGTTTTTCTTTTCTACTACTACTGCACACATAAATACATGCATACAAACATAAATATATACACACACACACACACACACACGAGTGCTCGTAAATGCATATATATATATGTGTGTGTGCATTCATAAATACGCTCATACATATATATGCATACATATAAATGCTTTTATACACTCACATCTATACATGCTTGTGCATATATGTGTCTATGCGCATATATATATATATATATATAGATAGATAGATATATATATATAGATAGATAGATAGACAGACAGACAGACAGACAGACAGACAGACAGACAGACAGATAGATAGATAGATAGATAGATAGATAGATAGATAGATAGATATAGAGGTTGTGAGAGGCAATGTGTCAGTGAGAGCCAAAGATGTCAGGCAATGCTGAATAAGTGCTACGGATAGACCATAGTTAAGTTCCAGGTTCGGTGATTATGCGAATAAGTGATCCAACTTAGGCCATATATCAGCGTTATGAGATTAAAAAAAAAACCAAGTCAGTGTAGATTTTAGAACATTTATAAATATAAAGTCTTACAGCTGTTTCTAGGATATTTATTATATCCCTTCATTGGAGACGTTGTGAGAAGATGGTTAAGCAATAGTTACTTTTGATAAGATACGAAATAGAGAGTGAGGTGGAGCAATGAAAATAGATATATACAGTATCCCTGCATATCTCACATCTATTTCCATTCCTCCACCTCACTCTCTATTTCATATCTTATCTAGAATAACTATTGCTTAACCATCTTCTGACACAGTCTCCAGTGAAGGGATATAATAAATATCCTGGAAACAGCTGTAAGACCTATTTATAAATGTTCTAAAATCTACACTGCCTTGGGTTTTTTTTACCTCATTACGATATATATATATATATTCATGTTTACACGCATTCGCAGATGTATATATGTACACATATATACATTTGTGTACGTATCTACCATGCATGTTTCCATATTGTACTTCAATGAGCAGCAATAGTTGTTAATAGAAATAAATGCCTGGCAATTATGAAGAAAATATTTCATTTGGAACAAAGCCATTAGCAGCGAGTTCAACATATGTTGCAAGGAATCAAGTTTAGAGTAATGATATCAAGGGCAAAGGAACAAAAATAAAATCTAGTCAAAACGATTTCTAGCAGTCAGGCGTTTAAAGAAATCTATGGACATACGCCGTCTTCATCTGTGATACCTGCTACGACCGTGCCAAGGAAAGGTATAAAGCATGTAATGCATTTATTTCAAAATATGATTGATTGATTCTAGTTTCAGCTCACGAGCTGTGGCCATGCTGGGGCACCGCCATTTGATTATATGGTTGATTATATTTGCACATATGTCTTTGTTTTAAGCTGTATTAAATATCATATTATTACAACTAAACCTGATTTATTTCTACTTCCATTGAGCGCTCTACTGATCGCTTAGCAGGAAAATTACCTTCGTTATAATTACAAAGCATGTATAAGTGTAGTTACTAAAACACACACACACACATTATAACTAACTGGTCAGTACCTTTGGAAAATTTACGGATGAAAAATATTCAGTTTTATAGTTAATTAGCTGCAGCAAAATGTATTCGAAGATAATTGATTAAAATGGCATGTTAATCTTTATCAGTTAACAGAAAATTAAAATGTACATAATTATACCACACCCTCTTTCTCCCCTGTATATATATATATATATATATTATATATATATATATATATATATTATATATATATATATATATATATAATATATATATATACACACATACAGAAATACGAGTGACTGGACAACGAAAGAAAGTGACATCACATTTGGTAAAATTTATATATATATTATTTAATAAGTTTGATTCAGTTCTATGCAACATAAAGACATATATATATATATATATATATATATATATATATATATATATATATATAGTTGTAAACTTGTGTACATTATTCTTCAGTATTCAGCCAACTAAACGGCCTGTCAGCGTTTCACTATAATATAGACATACTGAAAAAATCACCGGTCAATGTAACCAGAAAATCAGATGAAGCGCAAGTAGCATAGTAGCTTGATAACTTTTGGTGTTCTACTTAATATTAAAGGAAGAGGGATGATAAGGGAAGTAACTCTTTTATATTTTAACTTTCAATATTCGAAGAAACGTATATAAATAAGAGAATATAAATAGGAATAATTTGAAATAGAGAATTAGAGTGTGGAAGGTTGTATAACCTTAAAAATTTACTGCTAATGTGAGGGACAGATGAATACAAAAGGCTAGAATACCCTTATACTGCACCAGGGATGGCGGCTAAAGTAAGGTGCTATTTGGTAACATACATACATTTATATGCGTGCGAACACGCTTACATATACATACACGTAATGCATGTTGTCTGTGCATGTATGTGTGTGTATGCACGCGCATATATATATACATATATATATATATATATATATATATATATATATATATATATATATATATATATATATATATATATATTATATATATACACATATATATATACATACATATATATATATTATATATATATATATATATATATATATATATATATATATATATATATATATTGAAAATAAGCAACGAGAATGAAACCGGTAATTTAGTACAATTGTTTCATACTACAACATTTTATTAAAAGCTGTAAATATTACAGCAGATTTAAGATGCCGAGTAACCTTCAGCTAATTTATATAGGTTTTCCAATAATATAAAAGTTTTCAAATCAATTAATAACATCTTAGGGAAGGTAAATAT
>NC_043001.1:121000194-121077694 GCF_006345805.1 Octopus sinensis | reverse complement strand
GACCTGACTGAAAGCTGACGAACACTTCTCTGTCCTGCACTGTAATCGCATTCACGCACACAACCTCTCGCTCGCTCTCTCTCCTTCTCTCTCCCTTTTTGCTTGTTTATGAATATATATATATATATATATATCAGCTCTCTCTCTCTTTCACCCAATCTTCCACTACAGTCTGCTTCCTGTATCAGGTGGGTGCTTCCAATTGAACGGTTATATTTATATATAACAGTCACACCCCCTTTGCTTCTTTACCAAATCCTCCTCTTCCTCCTCTTCCTTCTCCTTTTCCTCCTCCTCCTCCTCCTCTTTGCGAATTTGATTAATCACAAACGATATCCACCCACCCGACTACCACCACCACCAACATTATTCTTTCTCTCTCTCATATCCGCATCCCTATATCTTCGACTCTTTCTTCCTTAGATTCTGCATTACTCACCTTCCAAAAGTGCTCTTTATCTCTCTCCTCTCTTTCTTTCTGCCTCTCGCTCTCCCTCCCTCTTTTCTTCCCTGTATCTTACTCTCCGTCTCCTCTCCCTTCCTCCATCCCCCTCCTCTCTCTCTCTTTGTCCTTCTATCTCCAGAACACAACTCTATTTTACTTTCTGATACTTTTGACGTTATTAGTCACTCGTTCCTTTCTTTCTCATACTCTCTCTCCTTCTCTCCCTCTCACTATCCATCCATCTGTCTATCTATCTATCTATATCTATCTATCTATCTATCTATCTATCTATCTGTCTATCTATCTATCTATCTATCTATCTATCTATCTATCTACCTATCTATCTATCTATCTATCTTTGTTTATTTATTTCTTTTCCATTACTTCTCCCTTACTTTTTCATTCTCCCGCATTTTTTGTCAAACAACTTATTCTTTCCTAACCTTCATCTCACGAAGCCCTTATTTCCGTCCCCTCTCTATACTCTCAGTCTCTTTCTATAGATTCACGTCTGTTTTCATTCCTTCTTCTTCTTCATTTCTAATCTCCCCACCACTCTTATTTCTTCACTCTTTCTCTTCTTATCCTTATCCTTGCCTATCTTCTCCACCCTCTCTCTCCTCCTTCTCCCCTCTCCTTCACGCATTTTTTTTACGCTTCTTTCTTCTACTTTCACTTTCCATTTTTATCATTTATCTATTTTTATCTTCTCTCTCTCTTTCTACCTCTTTTCCTTCAATTACTCATTCCTCGTTGGTTTTATATCTTTCTCTCAACACTCTTCTTATTTTCATCTAATTTCCATCCTTTCTTCCTGTCTCATTCAGCGCCAGCTCTTTTTTCCTTCTTCTGAGACTTTCTTTCATTTTCTCTCGTTCTCCTGTTTCCTCAGTCCTCTTCATATCACATTTTTTGTTCCTCACTCTTTCATACATCACTTTTACTATTTTACCTTTCTCTTACCTTGTTTCCTTCCTCTCTATCTCTCTCTCTCTCTCTCTCTCTCTCTCTGTCTATCTATCTATCTATCTATCTATCTATCTATCTATCTATCTATCCATCTATCTATCTATCTATCTATCTATCTCTATCCCTCCCTCTCTCTCTCTCTCTCTCTCTCTCTCTCTCTCTATCTATCTATCTATCTATCTAATAGTCTATTTCACACATATCCTCTCTTTCTCTCTTCCTTTTACTATAGCCTGCTCTCCTTCACCTCCCCTTCTCGTCCACTCCCCTTCTCTGACTATTCCATTTGTCTGTTCCCAACCAACCATTCTAGGTAGAATGCAGCTAGAAATATCGATTTGTAAGTCTTGTTTCCAAGGCAACCACCATTCATCGGCGTGCAGAATCTTCGTTTTACAATAATTTCGGGAAAAAAACTAGACAAACAAGAAATTCTAATTTGTTACTTTCGTCTTAAAACACACAAATTTACGACGACCAGGGAATTTCTTTGGGCCCTAAAATAGCATTCTGGCTTTATTTGGGGTTTTTACTAATTTTTCTTTGTGGAAACCAAATATATTTATATCCTCCTTCTCCTCCTCCTCCCTCCGATCATCATCATCATCATCACCACCGTCGTCGTCGTCGTCGTCATCATCGTCATCACTGGCATCATCATCATCATCATCGTCATCGTCATCGTTATCATCATCATCATCGTCATCGTCATCGTCATTTTCTTCATCATATCATCATCATCATCATCTCATCATCATCATCATATCATCATCATCATCATCATCATCATCGGCATCACCATCGCCGCTGCCGTTATTTTCGTCGTCTGGATGTCTTCGCTGTCGTCATCGTCGCCTTCGTCGTCATGATCACGATCATCATCGTCAGTGTCATCATCATCGTTATCACCATCGCCATCGCCATAACCGTTGTCTCCGTCACCTCCGTTGCTGTCATCGTTGTCATCAGCCTCATTGCCGTCACTGGCCTTTTTGTCATAATCATCGTCGTCGTCGTCGTCGTCGTTGTCATCATCATTGCAGTAGTCTCACCGTTGCTTGCTTTCACTGCGTGGCTAAGTGCGTCTCTGGGTGTCTTGGTATCTTGGTGTTTGTGTGTGTGTGTATGTATGTGTGGTTTTTGTATCTACGTCATCTGTGTGCCAGACTTAGCAACCCAGCAGTGCTATATTTCGTATGTTGTCGAGTTCTATTTATTTGCCGACGTCTTTCTTTGCAGTTTTCTTTTCTTCTTATGATTATTAAAATCATTCTTAATCCGTTACTCAGTTTAACATCAAAACTTGGTGTTTCAAGCATTCAGGTCAGGTCACTAGTCTGAGGACCACTTCTTCCTTTCTTCCCACAAATCCCAGAAGCCTTGGAAATGGTATTGGCCATCGCTCTTTCCCTTTTAACAAAAGCCATGAATCATTTGCTGTCCAAAGCGTTTTCATAAGTGTCTTTTAACCATCCATGCTTGTTTTCAGACTTTTAGTTGGCCCTTATTTCACACGTTCTGTGTAATTAATATAAAGCTTTCCTTTCGTAAGTCCCAAGTTACTCTGGTGGTTGAAAAAAAAAAAAAAAAATGGGAATGTGTATCGTATATGATGCATGATCAGCAGGGAAATATGCTAAAAAAAAACGCTAAAAAAATAAAACGAGTATTGTTTGTTTTCACTTCACTTATTCTAGCTATTTCTGCAATGGTATTTTTACATGGGCGTAGCCAAGATTTCGACCGAGGGTGTTCTCAGTTATTTAATTGAATCCACATTTAGTCATCTAATTTGCGAAAAAAATCAGCAGAAAATTAAAATAAATATTTGATTATAATTTTATTTACATAGAGCTACGGGGGGGGGGGGTCACCCGAACCTTTCCCTCCCGTCACTTCGTATATTCTACCCGTTTGATAGTTTTCATATATCCTTCTGAAGTATATTGCCGTCCGTTGAAACCGATGGGTATGAGATTGCGTTCTAATGCTGGTATAGTTTCCAGTCAGAAATTGACCCCTGGACTTATTCCCTGTAAGCCTGGTATTTATTCTATCAGTCTCTTCTGCTGAACAGGGAGGCAAACGCACCAACATCGGTTGTCAAGTAATGGTGGTAGTGGGACAAACACAGACACAAACACACGCACATACATCCACAGACACACACACACAAAGAGAAAGATATAGATATATATACAAATTCCCCTATTTCCATAATATCAAGGTCTCGTTTTTTGTTGTCATTTTATATATATATATATCTGAATGTGCAGTTATGCAAGTTAGAAATCATATAATCTTTAATATATGTATATATATATATATATATATATATATATATACACATCTAAGTGTGTATAAATATCTAATGAGTGTGTATATATGTGTTTTTATAAGGATGTGTATGTGGGAATGTGCACGCATGTGTATGGGTGTATGTGTGTCTATATATATGCATATATATGTACCGTAAATCCTCGAGTATAGTCCGCCCTTGAGTATAATACGCAGGTGATTTTTAGGGGGCTGTACCTCTGAAAAAACTAACCTTGTGTATAATACGCACCTCTTCTATAACTTGAGTCAAGGAGGTCTATATAACGTCCTTGGTTTGTTAAAATGTATACGGTAACGTCCATTATTATTGCCTTCTTTATCTTTGGCATCTGTTTAATTTCATCTTTATTTCTGCTCCATAACCTGACATTGCTTTCGTCAATATCAAGTTTTCTTCCGGCGGCCCTATTATCATGCTCTTCAGCATATAATATAACTTCAAGTCTAACCATAGCTGAATAAGATCTACGAGGCATTTTATGGGCATGTAATGTATAAAATGTTTTATTGGAGATTAATGTACAGGTTTAAGTCACGCTTATAAAAAACCCTAGTAAAGACCCACAGTAGTTCAAACATTTAATACTGGTATTTAATTAAGTATCTATTGTTTGCCACGGTAATGATGCAAATTGCCAATACAAACAACAAGATGAACTGTTTAGCGCTAAACTATTTAGGACAATTCGCGCGTAATTAAGCCAGCAGCACCTAGCCGAACAAACACTTCTGCGCATGCGTAATACAATAATGGTAATGTACTTAACTGTTATATGGGAATGTAGATATGTTTGCAAATTGTTTTTGTTACATGTTATTCTGTGTTATGTATACTTTTGTTTTAATAAATGTTGCTTACCACAAGTAATGGATGATTCTTTTATGACTTCATTGCTTTCAGGCTTAGCCGGACAGCAAATAGAGACTCGGACATTGCTTAGAAAATATTTTTCATTTTTAACCTCGTATATAATACGCACTAGGGATTTTGACCTTTAAATTTTGGGGAAAAATCCCGATTATACTCGAGGATTTACGGTATATGTATGGGTATATGGATATATATATATATACACATATCTATTTGTGTATTGGTATATATATAATTTAGTATACGTGTACCTATATCAGTGTCCATGCATGTTTGCTTATGTATATGTAAATCTACGTACATCTGCGTAAACTAATTATATGTTATTTGCAAATATCCAATGTATATTAATTGAAAACTCTCCTGCATTACTAAAGGGGAGTAAGGGAAAGGAGGGGAGGGAGGACTTCCTGAAAAAGTCCGAGGAGAGCGGATGGGGACTCCCGTAAAATTCCAAAGAAGGAGATGAAGGGAAGGAAAGTAAGGGGAGGGGGAGGAAGGACTGCCTGGAAAAGTCCGAGGGCTGAGTGGGATTCCTGGAAAATTCCAAGGAGAGGAGGAAAATGAAGAAAGGACGAGGGGAGGAGGGGAGGAGGGGAGGAAGGACTTCCTGGAACAGTCCGAGGAGGGGGTGAGTACTTCCTGGAAAATTCCAAGGAGCGGATGAAAGTGACTCTGGAAAAGTCCGAGAAGGGGCTGAGTGGGACTTCCTGGAAAAGTCCTAGGGGAAGAAGGAGAAGAGCGGAGGAAGGACTTCCTGGAAACGTCCGATGAGGAGTGAGTGGAACTTCCTGGAAAAGTCCGAGGGGTGAGTGAGTGGAACATCCTTGAAAATTCCAAGGAGTGGAGGAAGAACTTCCTGGAAAAGTCCAAGGAGAGGTGAATTACTTCCTGGAAACGTACGAGGAGAGAATGAGTGGAACTCCCTGGAAAAGTCCAGGGGGTGAGTGGGACTTCCTAGAAAATTCCAAGGAGGGGAGTAAGGACTTCCTGGAAAAGTTCGAGGAGGAGGTCAGTGTCACTTCCTGGAAATGTCCAAGGAGGAGGTGAGTGGCGAAGGAGGAGAAGCGAGTGGATGAACTTCATGGAAATGTCTGAGGAGGGTGAATGGTTCTTCCTGGAAAATTACAATGAGGAGGAGCAGGGGGAGGAAGAACTTCCTGAAAAATTCCAATGAGGACGGGAAGGCGAGGAGGGAGAGGAAGAAATTCCCGGAAAACACCAAGGATGGACAGGGAGGGGAGGAGCGGGTAGAAGGACATCTTGGAAAAGTCCAAAGAGGGGAGGAAGGACTTCCTGGAAAAGTCTGAGGAGGGGGTGAGTGGCACGTCCTGGAAATGTCCGAGGAGGAGGAAGGACTTCCTGGAAAAGTCGGAGAAGGAGAAGAAAGGACTTCCTGGCAAAGTCCCAGGACGGGACGAAGGACTTCCTGGAATAGTCTGAGTAGGACTGCCTGGAAAAGTCCGAGGAAGAATAAAATGAATTTTCTGGAAAAGTCCATGAAAATGCCGAGGAAAAGTGAGTGGGACCTCCAGGAAAAGTCAGAGGAAAGGGAAGAAAGATTTCCTTGTAAAGTCTGAAGAGAAGGCGGAATGACTTCCTGGAAAAGTCTGAGGAGGGTGGGTACTTCCTGGAAAATTCCAAGGATGGGAGGAAGCGTTTTTCTGGTATTCTTTTATTCTTTTACTTGTTTCAGTCATTTCACGGTGGCTATGCTGGAGCACCACCTTTTAGTCATAGAAATTGACCCCTGAACTTATTCGCTGTAAGTCTGATGCTTATTCTATCAGTCTCTTCTGCTTGTCAAGCAATGTTGGTGGTGGGACAAATACACATACATACATACATACATACATACATACATACATACATACATACATACATACATACATACATACTTACATATGACAGGCTTGGAGGTAGTGGTGTTGCTGGCTGGTGCGATATTTTGGTTTGCTGGTATGCCAAAAGAGATCCAGCGGGCCCCTAACTGGTGTAATGTGGATGCGTAATGATGGAGCGGTCGGTGTGCTGGTGATGCTAGCTGGTGCGGTGGTCTTCCTCACAGTACTTCATGGTAGACTATTTTGTGTGTATGTCACACCACGTTTTTGGCCTTGTTTGTTATCTCAATTGTGTGTCATAACTCTTACTTTGATATTGCTCATAGCTCGTGCTCTTGGAAATGCGACATATAAAAGGCCATGAGAAAATACTGGTTGAGGCAAATGTATTGCAACTTTTTCAAATGTTTGCCCTTGAGCCTAATTAATTGTCATTGAATCTGCAAGTCGAAGTGGAAATTGAAGTCCGTTTAGTGTGAATGGAATATTTGCATCACTTGGGCTAAGTTTAATTCTGGGAATTTCATTTTTTTCCCCTTTCTTCTGGCGTGCAGTTGCTGAAAATTTCTGGGTACAAATGTACAAATTGAAATGCAAAAGAACGAAATAATAAATGGATTTATGAATGAAAGTTTGGTAATTGCGTTCCGAACCAGACTCCGAGAACGTTCACCAGACGCTCTGTCCAGCGATAGAAATCGCTACTAGTCGACTTGCTTCTCCAAGAGCCTAATTGCCGACCTACTGGCTTGTCCTGGTTTATGAGAGCTCCTGTGCATTCCTGGTAGTCCTTCAGTATACTGTCGATCTTTTCTATGTCCGAAGCATGACAGTGAGGTCGTCCGCGAATGCAAACACAGCTCTTCTGTGACCTAGGTCCAGAGGGATACCCCTCAAATTCTCCATCCTTCGCAGCAAGGGTTCTAAAGCTAATATATATATATATACAAGCGGGGAGAGGGGGAAACCTTGATGTACCGAGGGTTCAATACTGAAAGTTTCCGTGAGGTGGCCATTCAATTTGACAACCGAGCAGATGCCACGATATATGGTGGTGATCCAGCCTCTGAAGACGGAACCGAAACCGAAAGCTTTTAGGAAGTCACTAGATAGCGATGGTCCACTTCGTCAAAAGCTTTGGACTGGACCAAACTGACCAGTGCCCCTCCAAAGTTCGATCTATTCTTGACCCGTTCTTCGATGAGGTGGACATTGTCGTGGATAGATCTACCGGGGATCGCACAAGTTTGTGTATCCCCGATTATGCTACCGACAACAAGCGGCAGTCTCTTGAGGAGCACCTTAGCTAAAGTTTTTAACTTAGTGTTGAGTAGAGTGTAGTGACGTCATATTCCAGTGTGCGCACACGCAACGTCATCCTTCAGTGTGCGTGTGCGGACGTCCTTCTTCAGTGTGCGTGTGCGGGGTTGGAACCTTCTGGAACCTTCTGGAAAGGCATAAGGAAGTTCCCTCATGCACATGCGCTAGAGACTGAAGAATAAATTCTATAGCGTTCCTTAATAGCGTCGGGGACTTGAGACACGGCGATAGAAGAGAAAGGACGTATTTTCAAACGTGTGATCATCCTATTCTCCTGTCACAGACGCTTAGTATTTAACCTGTTCTATTAATGCTGAATTGTTGTAAGAATGGATACCAGTATACCATCGTGTTTCATTGTTGAATAAGAGAATAAAGAATTGTATATATTTCTAAACTTGCGTTTCGTTCCTGACTGGTAGTTACTAGAAACAAAAAGAAAGGAAATTGTGTTGCACCCAAGTTGCACCCCAAAAGTGTAAAGAAGCAACCAGTTCCCTTTACAGTGGTGACCCCGACGTGATTTAACTGAAATCTAGTTTCTACCAACAGTTATAAAAGGAGCCTCTCTTATCTTCCGCATTAATGACGACGCTAACATACACCAGCAACACAGGACATTTACACCACGGACGCCTTCATCTCAACGATGCCTTTCTCTGCCGTTGCCATCACCATCGTCGTCCTTCAACTTCACGTCGTCTCCATCTTCGTCGCCAGCAACACTAATATGTACTTTACTACGAACTGAGCAGCCACGTGTCTCAAGTCCACCACTGTCGCCTTCACCACCGTCGACCTCAACGATATGTACACAGCAACTCGCTGAAGTTTAGCTTACACGCTGTTCGTGTATACACACCAAGATTAACAGCACAGCACTCCCTGCGAGATCTTCTGTACCAATGTGATCTGGCACAGCATTGAAGCCACAACCGCTACACGACATGTGTTCAACCGGCATCTGCACTTGTGATCCCAACATCCTGTTACAGAACGAACTACTATTTTGTACTTAACTACTAACTGGTAAATTAACTCCATCTTGTCTGAAATACCCTGAGAGACTTTTCCTATGCGCTGTATTCTGTTTTACCCGCATACACCTTGTTTGTACTTCTGTCGCACACACGAACACACATAGTTAATACACACACAAATGCTATCTCTGTCACATTCATACGCCACACATGCCTTTCTCGCTTGTTTTCCATGCTCAGTGTGCCCTTGTAGACACAACTCATCTCTGTAAGACCCTAGGTCGGTCATGCATACATAGAGAAAGTTGTTTGTCCCTTACAACGCGCCAGCATGCCACACTTTTGTTCCTGAACGACCGAGGCATATAATAGCTCAAGCACTGGCTGGCAGCCTCAGCCTTACTGCATTAATCACTGGCATATTCAATACTGTACACTGTATTTCAGCCTAGCAAGCCCTATTGCACTCATGCACCTCTGTTCTGCACGTGTACTCCCTTGTTTTGCAACACGTCTGCGTCCCGACTCAAAGAACGTCGGATGTTCACATGCGCTGCACGCATGTTTAGGCATAATTTCCCCCTGTTAGACCCCTGTTGGTCACATAATTAACAGAGAAAATTATCTGTCTCGCGCATCACTCCAGCATGCTTACACTGTCGCCCTTGCTAACCTTACTCTTTCAGCTGAAGCACTGTCTGCCTTTTGAGTTACTAGCGATCAATCTGTCAATTCTATTTCCTCTCCTGCAGCAATTGAGTTAACTGCTATTTCGCAGGATCAACCACCTTTAGCGGAGTTGGATTTAACTTCGCCCAAGTTTATCAATTGTAAATTTGCCTACCGTCCGCTCCCTTCAGCAGAAGGCTCTATTCTTTGTGACGTATCCACCGGTTCTCCTAGACCGTTAGTACCTGAGAAACATCAACGTTCTGTTTTTGATGCTCTTCATTCATTGTCACATCCGGGTATCTCTGCCACAGTTCTTTTGGCCCAATATGCGACGATCGATTACCTCTTGGGCACGCTCTTGTTTGAAGTGCCAGAGTGCTAGGGTCCATGGACACGTTCGTGCTCCACTTGGACAGTTTTTTCTTCTCCTGAGGCCCGTTTTCGCCATGTCCACCTTGATTGTTTGGACCATGGCCTGTGAGTAACGGGTTCTCATATATATTTAACTTTTATCGATCGTTTCTCACGTTGGCCGGAAGCTATTCCTATTCACACATGCACATTTGACAGCACCACCATTTACACATGCACCTTTGACAACACCAACATCGGCAACACCATCTTCGTCGTCGCAGCCCGCCTCGAACAAACCTTATGTTACGAGGTCAGGCAGAACTGTTCACTGGCCGAGGAAACTTTAAAAGACGATTTATATTTAACATTCTCAATTGACTTCCTAGTGACAGTTACGATACTAATTGAACTTTGTTCATTTGAGTATTATTTTTTCTTTTCCTTTGCTGCATGCTTGTTTATATTATGGATTTTTGTTTTAATTTGTCATATTGTGTGCCATTTTGGTGATTCGGTATCCACCTTATATTCTGAAGCCACTACAAGGAATTTTGTTTCGTGCTTCCGCACTCGAGGGGGAGCCTTTGTAGTGACGTCATATTCCAGTGTACGCACACGCAACGTCATCCTTCAGTGTGCGTGTGCGGACGTCCTTCTTCAGTGTGCGTGTGCGGGGTTGGAACCTTCTGGAACCTTCTGGAAAGCATAAGGAAGTTCCCTCATGCACATGCGCTAGAGACTGAAGAATAATTCTATAGCGTTCCTTAATAGCGTCGGGGACTTGAGACACGGCGATAGAAGAGAAAGGACGTATTTTCAAACGTGTGATCATCCTATTCTCCTGTCACAGACGCTTAGTATTTAACCTGTTCTATTAATGCTGAATTGTTGTAAGAATGGATACCAGTATACCATCGTGTTTCATTGTTGAATAAGAGAATAAAGAATTGTATATTTCTAAACTTGCGTTTCGTTCCTGACTGGTAGTTACTAGAAACAAAAAGAAAGGAAATTGTGTTGCACCCAAGTTGCACCCCAAAAGTGTAAAGAAGCAACCAGTTCCCTTTACAGTGGTGACCCCGACGTGATTTAACTGAAATCTAGTTTCTACCAACAGTTATAAAAGGAGCCTCTCTTATCTTCCGCATTAATGACGACGCTAACATACACCAGCAACACAGGACATTTACACCACGGACGCCTTCATCTCAACGATGCCTTTCTCTGCCGTTGCCATCACCATCGTCGTCCTTCAACTTCACGTCGTCTCCATCTTCGTCGCCAGCGACACTAATATGTACTTTACTACGAACTGAGCAGCCACGTGTCTCAAGTCCACCACTGTCGCCTTCACCACCGTCGACCTCAACGATATGTACACAGCAACTCGCTGAAGTTTAGCTTACACGCTGTTCGTGTATACACACCAAGATTAACAGCACAGCACTACCTGCGAGATCTTCTGTACCAATGTGATCTGGCACAGCATTGAAGCCACAACCGCTACACGACATGTGTTCAACCGGCATCTGCACTTGTGATCCCAACATCCTGTTACAGAACGAACTACTATTTTGTACTTAACTACTAACTGGTAAAGTAACTCCATCTTGTCTGAAATACCCTGAGAGACTTTTCCTATGCGCTGTATTCTGTTTTACCCGCATACACCTTGTTTGTACTTCTGTCGCACACACGAACACACATAGTTAACACACACACAAATGCTATCTCTGTCACATTCATACGCCACACATGCCTTTCTCGCTTGTTTTCCATGCTCAGTGTGCCCTTGTAGACACAACTCATCTCTGTAAGACCCTAGGTCGGTCATGCATACATAGAGAAAGTTGTTTGTCCCTTACAACGCGCCAGCATGCCACACTTTTGTTCCTGAACGACCGAGGCATATAATAGCTCAAGCACTGGCTGGCAGCCTCAGCCTTAC
This sequence comes from Octopus sinensis, assembly GCF_006345805.1. NCBI lineage: Eukaryota > Metazoa > Mollusca > Cephalopoda > Octopoda > Octopodidae > Octopus > Octopus sinensis. The sequence goes on along the minus strand of NC_043001.1, from coordinate 121,065,951 downwards.
TGCATTAATCACTGGCATATTCAATACTGTACACTGTATTTCAGCCTAGCAAGCCCTATTGCACTCATGCACCTCTGTTCTGCACGTGTACTCCCTTGTTTTGCAACACGTCTGCGTCCCGACTCAAAGAACGTCGGATGTTCACATGCGCTGCGCGCATGTTTAGGCATAATTTCCCCCTGTTAGACCCCTGTTGGTCACATAATTAACAGAGAAAATTATCTGTCTCGCGCATCACTCCAGCATGCTTACACTGTCGCCCTTGCTAACCTTACTCTTTCAGCTGAAGCACTGTCTGCCTTTTGAGTTACTAGCGATCAATCTGTCAATTCTATTTCCTCTCCTGCAGCAATTGAGTTAACTGCTATTTCGCAGGATCAACCACCTTTAGCGGAGTTGGATTTAACTTCGCCAAGTTTATCAATTGTAAATTTGCCTACCGTCCGCTCCCTTCAGCAGAAGGCTCTATTCTTTGTGACGTATCCACCGGTTCTCCTAGACCGTTAGTACCTGAGAAACATCAACGTTCTGTTTTTGATGCTCTTCATTCATTGTCACATCCGGGTATCTCTGCCACAGTTCTTTTGGCCCAATATGCGACGATCGATTACCTCTTGGGCACGCTCTTGTTTGAAGTGCCAGAGTGCTAGGGTCCATGGACACGTTCGTGCTCCACTTGGACAGTTTTCTTCTCCTGAGGCCCGTTTTCGCCATGTCCACCTTGATTTGTTTGGACCATGGCCTGTGAGTAACGGGTTCTCATATATATTTAACTTTTATCGATCGTTTCTCACGTTGGCCGGAAGCTATTCCTATTCACACATGCACATTTGACAGCACCACCATTTACACATGCACCTTTGACAACACCAACATCGGCAACACCATCTTCGTCGTCGCAGCCCGCCTCGAACAAACCTTATGTTACGAGGTCAGGCAGAACTGTTCACTGGCCGAGGAAACTTTAAAAGACGATTTATATTTAACATTCTCAATTGACTTCCTAGTGACAGTTACGATACTAATTGAACTTTGTTCATTTGAGTATTATTTTTTCTTTTCCTTTGCTGCATGCTTGTTTATATTATGGATTTTTGTTTTAATTTGTCATATTGTGTGCCATTTTGGTGATTCGGTATCCACCTTATATTCTGAAGCCACTACAAGGAATTTTGTTTCGTGCTTCCGCACTCGAGGGGGAGCCTTTGTAGTGACGTCATATTCCAGTGTACGCACACGCAACGTCATCCTTCAGTGTGCGTGTGCGGACGTCCTTCTTCAGTGTGCGTGTGCGGGGTTGGAACCTTCTGGAACCTTCTGGAAAGGCATAAGGAAGTTCCCTCATGCACATGCGCTAGAGACTGAAGAATAAATTCTATAGCGTTCCTTAATAGCGTCGGGGACTTGAGACACGGCGATAGAAGAGAAAGGACGTATTTTCAAACGTGTGATCATCCTATTCTCCTGTCACAGACGCTTAGTATTTAACCTGTTCTATTAATGCTGAATTGTTGTAAGAATGGATACCAGTATACCATCGTGTTTCATTGTTGAATAAGAGAATAAAGAATTGTATATATTTCTAAACTTGCGTTTCGTTCCTGACTGGTAGTTACTAGAAACAAAAAGAAAGGAAATTGTGTTGCACCCAAGTTGCACCCCAAAAGTGTAAAGAAGCAACCAGTTCCCTTTACAAGAGTTATGGATCTGAAGTTCTCAATCACATCCTCCTTGTTCGGATCCTTTCTCAGCAGCGTCACCACTCCCCGACTCACACGACTGAGAATGATTCCCGTTTGTTGCCAGGAGCAGTAGACAGCTGCTAAAACCGGTGCAAACAAGTCCGACATGTGGCATATAGTTCTGGAGCGGTCCAGTACATCTTCCACTTCCTCCACTGAAAACGGCTTCTCGCAGCACTCGATATCTTTGTCCGATAGACACAGCATACCCTCGACTTAAGCCCCAAAGCCCACCGTGTCAAGAATGCCACTCATCGAAAAGAATTCGGCGATCTGAAAATGTGGGCAACCTATACTATGTCTATCTGCTAGCCTAATAAAACAAACCTATCTAAGTATGACCTGGATAACTAACTGCGATTTGACTAAGTCCACATTGGTATATTTGGGTGATCGAGGCGAAGCCTGTCATACAGTTGGAAATGCCTGAGGAAGTTTGTAAGGCTTTTGTACCCCATTTTCCTATCCGCTGCTCCTACAGATTCTTTGCTTGTGTCTAAGATCCCATTCCAGTCGCCCACTAACACTAATGAGCGAGATGTCTCTAGGAAAGTTTCTTGACGTCTAAAGAAATCTAGCCGTCCAACTCCTGTTTGGGGCATAGACTGCCACTAGTCTGAAAGTTCCGCTGTTGCCTTCTTTGCAGCTTACGTCCAAGACCACCATCGTACCGACTGGGTCGAGGAAAACCATATTCACCTTCAAGTCAAGGCCTTTCCAGAAAAGCATGATAATAATTTTTGCAAGGAAGAGATGAATCGATAAGACTGACCCCAGTACTTGAATGGTACTTTATTTTATAGACGACGAAACGTTGAAAGGCAAAGTTGACTTCAGCTTTGATTTGAGCTCAAAACAGAAAAGAATCGGACAATATAGCATATTTCTTTTTAATACAAGTACAAAGCCAGAAATTTTTGCGGGCGGCGTGAGTGTGTGTGTGTGTGTGTGTGTGTGTGTGTGGCTTAGTTGATTACATCCACTCTTAACTGGTTGCTTATTTTTATCGACCCCAGGGATGAGGGAAGGTGGGAAAAAAAGCCTTTGAATTTGAATTTAGAACGTAAAGAGCAGGAGTGGCTATGTGGTAAGTAGCTTGCTTACCAACCACATGGTTCTGGTTTTAATCCCACTGCATGGCACCTAGGGCATATTCTACTATAGCCTCGAGCCGACCAATACCTTGTGAGTAGATTTGGTAGACGGAAACTGAAAGAAGCCCGTCGTATATATATCACCACCCTGCCCTGTCCCTAGCCATATTCGGTTGGCTAATATCCCTTATATTATATATATATATATATATATATATATATATATATATATATATATATGCGTGTGTGTGTGTTTGTGTCGGCCCCAACATCGCTTGACAACCGATGGTGGTGTGTTTACGTCCCCGTCACTTAGCGGTTCAGCAAAAGAGACCGATAGAATAAGTACTAGGTTTACAAAAGAATAAGTCCTGGGGTCGATTTGCTCGACTAAAGGTGGTGTTCCAGCATGGCCGCAGTCAGATGACTGAAACAAATAAAAAGAAAAAAGAAAAAGAAAAAGTAGAAAGTATTTTGTCCGATGTCTCAACGATTCTGCCAATCCATTGCCCTTCTTCAATACAGTCTGATAATTATTTCTAATACAGCCACGAGCCCTGAAATGCGGGCGAAAGACCTCGGTACTTGACAAGTGCTACATGCTTTGGACCCTGGAAGGATGAAATACAAAGCTGAACACGGCAGGATTTGAGCTCAGAAACGTAAAGAGTATTATACGAGCAGTATCAGGTGACAGATACATAAGTTAATGAAAAATAGGCGCAGATATCAAATACTTGTAGCAAATGTAAAAATCACAATATTCTGAGATTAGATCGCAATGCTCATAGTTTAGAATATCAATATTTTGCGTAAAAGCCTCGGAATCATGGGTTACACAATATCAGAAAGCACAATACAAAAGCAATAGGATATAAATTTAATAAAAAATGTATTTCGAGTAATCCAAGCCTAGACACGTCCTGATCCTTTGCTTTCTCATAATCTTCACATATTCAGCAATTACGAGTGTGAAAATTCTGCTTCATTCTATGGAGTTGTATTGTCATATAAAAAGCAAAGCATTCACTTTAGCCTTAGTCATGGGATTTTCACTCAGAGCTGAGTATTTACTTGATCCAATTCCAGTTTTCTCAGTCTTGCTAAACGTACGGCAATGTACAGCTTTTCTTGCTAAAATCTTATTGTGGAGGCAAGTAGTCCTGTTTCTCTTCAACAATAAGAAAGGGAGAGTATTCGCGCCATGACTATGGTGGTGGTGGTGGTGGTGGTGGTGGTGTGATGCGGTGGGTGGTGGTGGTGGTGGTGGTGGTGGTTGTAGTGATGATGATGATGGTGGTGGTGGTTGTAGTGATGATGGTGGTGGTGGTGGTGGTGGTTGTGGTGGTGGTGGTGGTGGTGGTGGTGGTGGTGGTGGTTGTGGTGGTGGTGGTGGTGGTGGTTGTGGTGGTGGTGGTGGTGGTGGTGGTGGTGGTTCTGGTGGTGGTGGTGGTGGTGGTTGTTGTGGTGGGGTGGTGGTGGTGGTGGTGGTGGTGGTGGTGGTGGTGGTGGTTGTAGTGATGATGATGATGGTGGTGGTGGTTGTAGTGATGATGGTGGTGGTGGTGGTGGTGGTTGTGGTGGTGGTGGTGGTGGGTGGTGGTGGTGTTCTGGTGGTGGTGGTTGTGGTTCGTTGGTGGTGGTTGTGGTGGTGGTGGTGGTGGTGTTGTGGTGGTGGTAGTGGTGGTGGGGTTGGTGTGTGTGGTACATTGTGGTGGTTTGGTGGTGGTGGTGGTGGTGTTGGTGGTGTGGTGGTGGTGGTGGTGGTGGTGGTGGTTGTGGTGGTGGTGGTGGTGGTGGTGGTTGTGGTGGTAGTTGTGGTGGTGGTGTGGTGGTGTGGTGGTGGTGGTGTGGTGGTGGTGGTGTGGTGGTGGTGGTAGTGGTGGTGGTGGTTGGTGGTGGTAGTTGTGGTGGTGTGGTGGTGGTGGTGGTGTGGTGGTGTGGTGGTGGTGGTGGTGGTTGTGGGTGGTGTGGTGGTGTGTGGTGGTGGTGGTGGTTGTTGTGTGGTGGTGGTGGGTGGTGGTTGTGGGTGTGGTGGTGGTGGTGGTAGTGGTGGTGGTGGTGGTGGTGTGTGGTAGTTGTGGGGTGGTGGTGGTGGTGGGCGTGGTAGTGGTGGTGGTGGTGGTTGTGGTGGTAGTGGTGGTGGTGGTGGTGGTGGGTGGGAGTTGGGTGGTGGTGCGGGTGGTGGTGGTTGTGGTGGTGGTGGTTGGTGGTGGTGGTGGTGGTGGTGGGTGGTATGTGTGGTGGTGGTGGTGGTGGTGGTGGTGGTTGGTTGTGGTGGTGGTGGTGTGTTGGTGGTGGGTGGTGGTGGTTGGTGGTGTGGTGTGGTGGTGGTTGTGGTGGTGGTTGGTGGTGGTGGTGTTGTGGTGGTTAGTGGTGTGGTGGTGGTGGTGGTGGTTGTGGTGGTGGTGGGTGGTGGTGGTTGTTGTGGTGGTGGTGGTGGTTGTGGTGGTGGTGGTGGTTGGTTAGTGGTGGTGGTTGGTGGTGTGGTGGGTGGTGGTGTGGTGGTGGTTGTGGTGGTTGTGGTGGTGGTGGTGGTTCTGGTGGTGGTGGTGGTGTGGTGGGTTGTGTGGTGGTGGTTGCCGTGTTGGGGGTGGTGGTGCTTTTGGGTGGTGGTGGTGGGTGGTGGTGTGGTGGTGGTGGGACGTCGGATGTATCTTACTTTAGCGTTAGTTGGTGTTGCTTGTACAAACTGTACGTCTTGTCGCAGGTAAATGAGTGACGCTACAGTTACTGCGGATGCATATTTTGGGGGTTTCATGCGTTCAGAGTGCTTTATTTACAGTTGACAGATTCATCGTGGAGCTGTGAGGTATACGTTCAGATTGAGGTGGACAGTGGTGGAAAGAAAGGCGTGATTCCTCACTAATTAGAGTAGTAGTGGTGGTTATGGTAGTAGCATGGTAATGATGATGATGATGATGATGTGTCAATTGTAGTATTCAGAGAAAAGGAAAAGAGTAGATAGCTGGACAGTGAATGGTCTTTCATCAATTGTGCTAGTTTTGAGGACTGGCCGTGGCTGCTGGTCATGTTATTACTGCTGCTGCTGCTGTCCGTCCGTCCATCCATCCATCCATCCATCTATCTATCTATCTATCTATCTATCTATCTATCTATCTATCTATCTATCTATCATCTATCTATCTGTCTGTCTATCTATCTATCTATCTATCTATCTATCTATCTATCTATCTATCTATTCTATCTATCTATCTATCTATCTATCTATCTATCTATCTACCTACCTACCTACCCTACCACCTATCTATCAACTATCTATCTATCTATCTATCTATCTATCTATCTATCTATCTATCTATCTATCTATCTATCTATCTATCTATCTATCTGACAGACGACGGACGCAGTCAAATGGGCTCCACGTAAGTTTGGTATTTTTGTACGTTTCAAAAGTGTATATTGACAAACATTTTGTGCTTAAAAGTTGTGCAACAACATCCACTGTAAACCTTTGATAAATATCGACACAAAATTTTGCCCCTTGTGGGCAAAATTTAAAAGAAAAAATTCTCATAGCCTTCGTGGTTTCAACTTAGCCATTTTATTTCCAAAATGGCCACTGGCCACCACGAGGCTGAGTGCAAGTCAAGCGTGACGCAGAAAACAGAAAAACAGGATGCTCTGTTAGCATACGCCGAACCTGACAACTCCACCACCATCAAAAGCAACAAATACAAACCAAGGTCGCAAGGCCAAGCACCGTCAACACCATCAGTGAGTCCACCACCACCACCAACACCATGGCAGAATCTACTACTAAAAACTGCTATCCCCCTACTAAAGATATCGCCACCAATAACAATACAACATACAACCATCACCACCACCGCCACCAAAGACCGTGCGGTCAATGCTACTAATACTACTAACACCACCGCCGTCACCCCAAGAACGACAATAACACAACAACAACAACAACAACAAAACAACACCACGACGACCAACAACAATTCCCTTCAACCAACACTGCTCACTCCATCACCAACAACAAGTGAAAAAATAACGACGACAAGCAAACGAAATGTCGAAATTTGCCCTAGTGCAGGACTAGTACGCAGGCAATTTTCCACCCCTTCCTACTCTGCACAATCGAACCAAACAACACCAATTTTACAAACTGCAGCCAACAACCACATCACCACAAGCAACAACAATAACAAAACACAACAAATTTCGCTGAGGCGATTAAGAAAAAAAAACAACAATATACTTTACGGCTCAACAAATACAGGACACGAACATCAAAATAACAGAATCAGAAGGTATAGTAAAAATAAACATACCAGAAGACATTTTGGAAAATGAAAAAAGACGAACAATCATTTATAAAATATTAACAAAAAAACAAAAATCCCAGAGAAGGCCAACACAAGCAAAATAGAGAAGTGCTTGAAACCCATCTGGGATCACAAAGAATATGTAACCTGGTGGAACAAATTTGCCCACATACAAGTTGGTTTTCTACAACCGAAGAGTTAGCTAGACATTTCTCAACGCTAACTCTTCACTCAGATGAACTCCAACTTACACCAAGCTATCGGGGACAGAAAGTGACTAAGATCACTCTAAACAATGTCCCCAAAATAGCCAATAGTCTATGGCTTGTAAGGCCTTATGCGTAAAAATGGCGAATTATACTATTTGGAAACCCACAGTCACAGAGCATAAAAACTGGGTGGGAAAAAAGTAGAATTTCTTCTACATATATCATCATGAAGATATAAAAAAAATACCCACCCAGATATGTGTATCAGACGACCACAAGTTATATGTGGTCGTCGATGGCAGAAGACCACGTTGCTACATATGCGGCAGTGAGCAACACCTAAAAAAAGACTGCAAATCTGCCGCAAGAAACAACAGCAACAACAACAGCAGCCGGCAGCCGAAACAAAAACAATAAACAAGGTTTACTACCCACCCCACTTTTTGCAGGAACAAACCTCACCAAACAAACACACCACCCCAACTGCAGCACCAAGAACAGAAGCAGCATCACCAACAACAACAACCAAGAATACCAACTCCCAAACCAAGGACATCTGCCAAAAAGACCCCAGCAAAAATGAAGAAACCAATTACAACTCCAAATCCCCACAAAATTGAGACCCTAAACAACACAACAATACCCACAATCACTCAAACACAAAATACCCAAACCCCACATCCAAACCGCATACACCACACCAAACGCTCACCAACCAACACCACAACAAAACCAACACAGTCGACAATAGACCCCAATACTTTCCCTCTTCCAGACTCCGATTCGTCTGATCTGTCTTAGACGAAGAAGACACGGAAGATTGGCAAATAGCCACAGGGGGGAGAAGAAAAAGGGAAAAAAAAGAAAAGAAAAATAATCAAACAAAGCGGGAAGATACACCACTCCCGAAACAAAACATCCACAGAAAACACACACATCAACACAAAACACCATCATCAAACCCCCCAAAATGTTGACAGCCATAAACACAAACAACCACGACCTAATGGAACACATTAGGTCAAACACTAACATTACTGAAAACGACATAAAAACAAGTAACCACCCACACACAACACCACCACAACACATTAAAATAATACACGTGACACAGAACACATACAGCACCCTGAATCTCTTACCCTGATGCAGTAGGGAGATTTCAAAAGTACTCATCGAAAAACAAACTGTATAAAAGCCTCATAGAAGAAGACCGTGAGGTGAAAGACAAAGAACTTTCGAAAAACAAGTAACCTTTTCTCTCTCCTTTTCCTTTTTTGCACTTTTATCGGAACATGCTCAGAATAGGTAGTATAAATGTACGTGGCTTGGGGTCGCCTTGGAAACAAGGCTAACCTGTTAAATGACATCAAGTCACTAAATCTGAATATCATAGCCATCAGTGAGACCAGACTCCACAGCTTGCGGGCACTCCAGCACATTTTCGGTACACATATTTCAACATTTATTTTTCTCCGTTTCTACCGAGAATGGGCGGAGGTGGCACCCGCGGTGCTTATCCGGAAGAGTCTGGATCTCAAAGTAAGAGCAAATTTCCTAGACCCGGAGGGTAGGCTGGTCGTTTTAGATGCCGATGGCGCAATGAGTGTGCTTTTCGACTGATAGCAGTTTATGCTCCGTCCTTACAGGCCGACCAATTTCTTTCGACGTCTAGAGTCTTTCATGGGAACGTCTCGTCCTTTACTTTAGTGGGGAATTGAATGCCACCCTGGACACGCATCTAGACTACGTGGGCAGAGATAGCAATAGAAGGGGATGCAAATGCCTCAAAGACCTGCTCAGACGTTTCCAACTGTCTGACAGGTACCGACTGGACCACCCGAATGTGCCAATGTGGACATGGAGTAAACCGCATCGGGTCGTCCAGATCATACTTAGAGTATTCTGTAGGACAATAGATAAAAATAGTGTAGGTTGTCCACAATTTCATATAGTCAGTTACACAGATCACAAGTTTGTGACTTGTACACTTGACTTAGTAAGACACATAGGCAGGGTCCTGGTTACTGGAAACTGAACGCGTCTTTTACAGCACGACAGGTTTACAGGGACCGGATCAGCACATTAGTTAAGAGAGCTTTGACGGGTACCATCATCAACAACAGATGGTGGTATGCCCTAAAAAAGCGATTAAAGCAGAATCAGTCAGATACAGTAGAGCCCTAGCATTAGACCGAAATAGAATAGAGGGAGATTTAGTTAAGGTTTAGAAAGAAGGCACTTAGAACTGGCATCGCGTCCAACGTACTGGCGGCGAGATTGGCCCTCGACCAACACCTCAACGCCAACACGAGGGATGCGTTTGTCAAGCTAGGATGCGTGCTCTGAGGAACGAAGGAGTTGGAGCCGCCCAAGAGGCCCGAGTGGTGGAGACGCAACGAGGCAACAGAGCCACCATCAAGTCTCTTATAGATGAACAGGGGCGCGAATTGCTCGAGCCTAAAGGATGGTGTGGGGTTTTTCAACAACACTTCACCCAACTGTTTGGGACAAGTGGTGAGTCAGAAAGCAGAGTGGACTTTAGTGCCTACCTGCATGCCTTGCCACGACTCTCAGCAAGGGAGGTAGAGTCTTGTGAAAAGCCTATCACAGCTGCGGACGTACAGGATGCGATGGTAGGCTGCGCGAGAGACAGTCACCAGGCTTGGATGGTCTGCCCTACGAATTTATTTCATATGCCAGACCTGTTTTGGAGGCGTCTTGGCAGCTGTCTCCTGCAACTGGCAGCAGAACGGAGTATTCCTGCTTTTGTAAATCGAGGAGCAGTGGCACTGATCAAGAAAGACCCAAACAAGGGGGACGTCATAGATAATTTCAGGCCCATCACTCTGCTCAACGCAGATTGAAAATTTTGGCCAAGGTGTTAGCCGAGAGGTTGGCGCTTGTCATCAAGAAACTAATCGACAAGGCGCAAACATGCGCCGTGCCGGGTAGAAGTATTCATGACAACCTCCATCTGATGCGCTACATCATAGACAGGGTAGTTAAAAATCCTGGCATGGGTGGGGCGCTGATCAATTTGGATCAATCAAAAGCCTTCGATAGGGTAGACCATCACTACTTGAGGCTGTCCTCAAAGCGGCTGGTTTCGGTCCAGTTTTCCGCGGTTGGATCGCTGCTTATACAGCGGCATCCGCTCAGTAGTTCGCGTAAATGGTCATCTATCCAGACTTTTAACATCATGCGTTCGGTTCGTCAGGGATGCCCCCTCTCATCGCTGCTGTAGGTACTGACTCTTGAGCCACTACTGCGGAAACTGGCGACGCTGAGGGCATCCCACGAGAGCTGGGATGCGGGAGGAGCGTGTCTGCATACGCGGATGACGTCACCGTCATAGTGTCGAGCTACGAGCACATCGAGCTGGTCGGCGAGACACTGAAAGAATACGAAGCGGTAACGGGAGCAAAAATTAACCGGGAAAAGTGACTTCAACACAACCAAAGCATTCTATAGGGGTTTAGTGGAGGGGAGGTACGACGACGAGCTCGGGGCGAACCTGGACGTCGACGAGGAGTACCTGACCCGCCTGTTCAGGACGACTTTCGGGCCAGGGCCCATGGACAACTTCCAGAGATCCCTGGCCTGGCAGTGCTACCGAGAAGCGCTACCCGTTCGGGATAAGCTCTACAGACACGGCTCGAGAAACACGGGGCCGACCTGCCCGAGATGCGGTCAGAGCGACGAAACCGTTCTGCACGCACTCGTTCAGTGTCCAACAATTTCCGACCTGTGGGCTTATGTCGAACACCTGCTGTCACTTGTGGGACGAGTCGGTTTATCAGCTGAGTCTATCGTCAATATTGTCACGCCTCCTTCCTTCAAACGGAAGGAAGAGCTATTTTCATCCTCCTTGTGGCTATGGCGAAAGAATGTATCTGGTGGACGCGTCTGAAAGATTGGAGACAAACACTTTCCTCTCTGGTCAATCTCTCATCAACTTCTTCAAGTACCACTTGAAAAGGAAAGTGAGAGTAGAGAGGCAAGTTTTGTCTAGCGAATGTTTTAAAAAAAGATGGGTGAATGTAGCAAGAATGGCACGTATGAATGACGAAGCCACCTTGAGCATAATCCTATGAACCCAGAAATTGAAAACGAGAGTTGCTTATTTGCAAAAAAAAAAAAAAAAAAAAAAAAAATATAAAATGTGACTTCATTGACCGAGGTTACCGGGTCTTTTCCGTAGGCTTTTCTTTCCACGGGTAAACCTCACCTGTCCTCCCCTTTACACTTCATATTGACATTTCTGTGATAACGATCCCTATTGATCAATTTTTTTTCCTCTCCCCCTTTTTTTGTCCTCTTTCTCTCCTTTTATACGATCCCTTTTGATCGAAACTCCCCCTTTTCCTTTTTTTTTTAAACCTTCAAAGAAAAGCTCTACCTTGTAATTGTTTCTATCTGTGTGCAGCCCTGTGTGGCTAATAAGAAACATATCTATCTATCTATCTATCTATCTATCTATCTATCTATCTATCTATCTATCTATCTATCTATCTATCTATCTATCAATCTATCTATCTATCTATCTATCTATCAATCTATCTATCTATCAATCTATCTATATATCTATCTATCTATCTATCAATCTATCTATCTATCTATCTATCTATCTATCTGGCACCGCGAGTGTCGCGTTGCTCTCAAGCAACTCTGCCGTCCTGGGTCGACCTTAGTGACTTCACACAACCAAAGCATTCTATAGGGGTTTAGTGGAGGGAGGTAACGACGAGCTCGTCGGGGCGAACCTGGACGTCCCGACGAGAGTACCTGACCCCCTGTTCGGGACGACTTTCGGGCCAGGCCCATGGACAACTTCCAGAGATCCCTGGCCTGGCAGTGCTACCGAGAAGCGCTACCCGTTCGGGATAAGCTCTACAGACACGGCTCGAGAAACACACGGCCCGACCTGCCCGAGATGCGGTCAGAGCGACGAAACCGTTCTGCACGCACTCGTTCAGTGTCCAACAATTTCCGACCTGTGGGCTTATGTCGAACAACTGCTGTCACGTGTGGGACGAGTCGGTTTATCAGTGAGTCTATCGTCAATATTGTCACGCCCACCCTCCTTCCTTCAAACGGGAAGGAAGAGCTATTTTCATCATCCTTGGGCTATGGCGAAAGAATGTATCTGGTGGACGCGTCTGAAAGGATTGGAGACAAACACTTTCTCTCTGGTCAATCTCTCATCAACTTCTTCAAGTACCACTTGAAAAGGAAAGTGAATAGTAGAGAGGCAAGTTTTGTCTAGCGAATGTTTTAAAAAAAGATGGGTGAATGTAGCAAGAATGGCACGTATGAATGACGAAGCCACCTTGAGCATAGTCCTATGACCCAGAAATCGAAAACAGAGAGTTGTCTTATTTGCAAAAAAAAAAAAAAAAAAGAAATATAAAATGTGACTTCATTGACCGAGGTTACCGTGGTCTTTCCGCAGGCTTTTCTTTCCACGGGTAAACCTCACCTGTCCTCCCCTTTACACTTCATATTGACATTTCTGTGATAACGATCCCTATTGATCATTTTTTTTTTCCTCTCCCCCTCCCCCCCCTTTTTTTTTTTTTTTTGTCCTCTTTCTCTCCTTTTACGATCCCGTTTGATCGAACCATCCCCCTTCCTTTTTTTTTTTTTTTTTTTTTTTTTTTTTTTAATACCTTCAAAAGAAAAGCTCTACCTTGTAATTTGTTCAATCTGTGTGCAGCCCTGTGTGGCTAATAAAGAAACATATCTATCTATCTATCTTCTATCAATCTATCTCTATCTATCTATCTATCTATCTATCTCTATCAATCTATCTATCTATCTATCTATCTATCAATCTATCTATCTATCTATCTATCTATCTATCAATCTATCTATCTATCTATCTATCTATCTATCTATCTATCAATCTACCTATCTATCTATCTATCTATCTATCTATCTATCTATCAATCTATCTATCTATCTATCTATCTATCTATCTATCTATCTATCTATCTATCAATCTACCTATCTATCTATCTATCTATCTATCTATCTATCAATCTATCTATCTATCTATCTATCTATCTATCTATCTATCTATCTATCAATCTACCTATCTATCTATCAATCTATCTATCTATCTATCTATCTATCTATCAATCTATCTATCTATCTATCTATCTATCTATCTATCTATCTATCTATCTATCTATCTATCTATCTATCTATCTGTGTGTATATATATGTATGTATATATATATGTATACACACACATAATTTTGATGTTGATGATGCTTTAGTTCAGTAGTATATCTTTCTAGAATTCTCTTCGGAATTTTATGACCCGCTTCATCAGCTAACATTCTGGACTTTTTATTTACTTATTTTTGTTCTTGTTTTGAGGAAAAAAACCTAACTTCAAGCAACTTTTTGCACATCAATTTTTAGACACTATCTTCTAAACCAGGCAAAATATGTAGGGGTGCATATTTTGATTTCACACCCTTCAAAAATTTTAGTGGGTGGCAACGCACCACCTGTTCCGGGCCCCTAGTGCCACGCAGAGTCGGATTGAGGCCCATAGAAACCCTAAGGACTTAAACGATTTTGGTGCCCCCATATATAAGTAATTCAAAATATAAACAATGATAAAGCATAAAATGAATTTTCATTTTTCAAAATGAAACACAACTAACAGTAAGAGGGAAAATAACGTTTATGCTTGAATATTTCCACTTTTTGCATATTTGAAAATTTTTTCCTACTTCTTTTAATTGCAAAATCTTTGATTAGATCTTCAAAATTAATCTTATGTAACACATCTGCTTCTATACTTAGTAGAGAGACAAGGCATCCTAAATATCATTTTAGCAAGTTTAAAGTGATCTCTTTTTGGCATTTCTGTAGTGCCCCCTCCTCTCTTGAAGCCCTAAGCACGTACTTATTTTGTTTAAGGGTTAATCCATCGCTGGTGTCACGCAGTGGGCCTGACCCTCAGAATTATGTGGTTGCAAGGCAAACTTCTTATCACACAGCCATGCCTTTCTGGACTAAAATTAAGGTTATCCATTTTTTCTTATTTCCCTTCTCAAATGGCGGAATTTAAATTAAACTCATTTGGCTCACTTTATTAAATATTTTATGTTGATGGATAGACAGATAGGTAGATCGTCCGTGTTTAAAACCAACACTTGGCACCCTAGGTATCTTTAGCGGAGTCGACTCTTTGCAACCACCTGGGCCGTCTCCTTCTTCCTCCCACCAGTCTAAGAAGGAGGCCCTGGAAAAGGTTGTGGGAACTGTTTTTCTTCTTGACTAAAAGATATCTAACTCTACACATGCACACATACACACAGACATACAGAAGAGAATTGAAAGGACTACCAAATAAATCTTTTCTACCATAGGTATAAAGGCCTGAAATTTTGGGGTTAGTCGATTACTTCGACTTCAGTACTCAACTGGTACTGATTTTATCAACCTCGAAAGGATAAAAAGCAAAGTCAACTTCGGCGGCATTTGAACTGAGATCGTAAAACCGGAAGAAATGCCGCCAAGCATCTAAATACCTTTCAGTTTCTCTTTATTTACATATTCCCCTCCTCACGCAGATCTCTCTTTGTATTGCTCTTTCTCTCTTTTTCACTCTATTTGTGTTTCACTGTTCCTTTTCTCTCCATTTCTTTTTATTCGTCATTCATTTTGTTAATATATCTAAGTCATAACTTGTTAAAAGAAAGCTCATAACCGATAGGAATGAATGTAGTCGAGAGCTGATTGTCAGTAACGGATCAAAATTTACAGCCCAGACTACACTCATAACAAAGATCAAACGAGTTTATCCAGCCTGTTGATGTGTCATGCCTCTCATTCTTCCTCCTTTGCTCTCTCTCTCTATCCAGCTATTATATATTACTTCTCCCATATCTCTTTTTCCTTTCTCTCTCTCTTATTACAAACATTCTCTCCCATGTTCGTCATTTTCCTTTCACTATCATCAACATCCAGTCAGACTTCCCGCATTTCGTTTCCTTTTTCTTTCCTCCACTTCCTCTCTTTCCATTTCTGTCTGCTTCTTGAGTCGTTATTCTTAGCCTCTCTCCCTCTCACTGTGTCTTTCTCTTTCCCTCTAAATCATTCTTTTCTACTTCCTTTATCATCTCTTTCTTCAGCTTCATTAATCTCGAAATTGTTTTAAGATACTAAAACACATTCGAGTGAACTTTTGGGAGTCAAACGTTGTCGCTAAACATGCTCGAAACACCAGCTAAATACTGAAATTACACCCAACCTTCCTAAAAAAGAAAACTAAGAGACAATGTAATGTCTGCAAAAAAAAATAAAAAGAAAAGACCGTCTAATTAGAAGGGAAAAGCCGCCTTTTGATTCGATGTCTCATCGCTGTAGGATTAAACAGCATAAAATCAATTCACTTGTTACACATTCTTTCCTTTTCCTTCCTGCTATTTCGTTCGTCTCGTGTTTTCCCCATCTCGTTTCATTTTCTCTTTATTTTATCATAGAATGTGATAATCTTTCGGTTTAGGGTGTTTAAAAAAGTAAATAAAAATGAAAGTGGGGGATAAATAAGTCACCTGTTAAAGAACGTAAATAGACAGACAGGGGCTAAAGCCACCAAAGTGAACGAAAGTTTTTTGTTTTTTTTTAATAGAATTCCTCCATATGAATTCGTGTAAATATGGCAAATCGGCAAACTTACGGTTCTACTAGAACCCTAACATCGCCGACAAATAAATTGTCCGACGTTCCAAATTTTCTTTTCTCTCGCATCCACACATTCTGCACATTTTGCATGTGGACGTCCTCATTTCTGGCATCCTCAAAGTTCTGCAGCACAATCATCTCCTGAGTGAAGATGCCGTCATTTAAGCTTCGTTTTTATTTACTTTTTTAAACACCTTAAACTGAAAGATTACCTTAGAATATTTATTTCTTCATTTATAGCCATTCCGCTTTTCATCCTTGCTTTCTTTTATCCATCTCTTCCTTCAAACATCTGCTTTGCCTTCCCGTTTCAGTCTCTTTCTCTCTCTCTCTCTCTCTCTCTCTCTCTCCCTCTTACACACACACATCTTATACAGATATCCTCTCTTTCCGTTTTCTTTTATCGCTCGCCCTCTTCTCACTTTCGGCTTTTTTCTTTCTCTGCCTTTCTTTCCTTTATCGTTCCTTCTTTCTCTCTTGCCTCTCACAGATAACCTCTCTCTCCACCTCGTTTTACCTCCTCTTCCTCATTTTCAAGCCATTTCGTCTTAATACATCTCTTTTCATTCATTTATTTTCTCTCTTTTTTTCTTCTTCCTTTCCTCTCATCCTCCTCCCCCCTCTATTTCCCGCTGCTTGCTTTTCCGCTGTATTACATCATGTGACTAATGTCGCGAAATTATCTGCATTAAACAGCCTCAATGTAAAAAATATATCTTTACTCACACTGAAGACTGATTGAATGCTGGTCCTTTTCACACTCCAAGTGTTCCTTAACATGTAGCAAGGGGAGGGGGTCTCTCTGCTTTTCACTTATTAGCCATAAAGCAAAATTAAAAGGAGTTTGGTGGGTTCAATTGTTAATAAGAATATGGAAGATTTAAATTAACCAGCCAAAACAATCAAATATTCATGCATCGCTGACGAGGAGACTATGGAAATAAAATAACGATTGCAAAAATATTTTCCAACAACCACAGCAATGTGTGTGTGTGTGTGTGTGTGTGTGTGTGTGTGTGTGCATAAATTTATACACAGGTCCTTTCCGAATCATAGGCCCCTAAGGCCTGTTTCCCGTATTCTGTGGCGTGTAATGTCGCCATTCCTGGACAGGACGCTGGGCCGTCGCAGGATATTCAATTTTGCCAGCGGAATGGACCGGAGCAAAGTGAAATGAAGTGTGTTACTCAGGAACATAATAACGCCTCGGCCGGTCCAGGAATGGAAACCACAATCTTACAATCACGAGTGCAATTCCCTAAACACACGGCACATATCTGCACACGGACACAAACATTTACATATATATATATATGCATGTGTGTAGATAGATAGATAGATAGATAGATAGATAGATAGATAGATAGATAGATAGATAGATAGATAGATAGATATAGATAGATAGATAGATAGATAGATAGATAGATAGATAGATGATAGATAGATAGATAGATAGATAGATAGATAGATAGATAGATAGATAGATAGATAGATAGGTAGATAGATAGATAAGTAGATAGATAGATAGATAGATATAGATAGATAGATAGATAGATAGATATAGATAGATAGATAGATAGATAGATAGATATAGATAGATAGATAGATAGATAGATAGATAGATAGATAGATGATAGATAGATAGATAGATAGATAGATAGGTAGATAGATAGATAAGTAGATAGATAGATAGATTGATAGATGATAGATAGATAGATAGATAGATAGATAGGTAGATAGATAGATAAGTAGATAGATAGGTAGATAGATAGATAAGTAGATAGATAGATAGATAGATGATAGATAGATAGATAGATGTTTCTTTATTAGCCACACAGGGCTGCACACAGATAGAACAAATTACAAGGTAGAGCTTTTCTTTTGAAGGTTTAAAAAAAAAAAAAAAAAGGAAGGGGGAGTTTCGATCAAAAGGGATCGTAAAAGGAGAGAAAGAGGACAAAAAAGGGGGGTTAAAAAAACAAGGGGAGAGGAAAAAAAATTGATCAATAGGGATCGTTATCACAGGAATGTCAATATGAAGTGTAAAGGGGAGACAGGTGAGGTTTACCCGTGGAAAGAAAAGCCTACGGAAAAGACCACGGTAACCTCGGTCAATGAAGTCACATTTTATATTTCTTTTTTTTTTTTTTTTTTTTTGCAAATAAGCAACTCTCTGTTTTCAATTTCTGGGTTCATAGGATTATGCTCAAGGTGGCTTCGTCATTCATACGTGCCATTCTTGCTACATTCACCCATCTTTTTTTAAAACATTCGCTAGACAAAACTTGCCTCTCTACTCTCACTTTCCTTTTCAAGTGGTACTTGAAGAAGTTGATGAGAGATTGACCAGAGAGGAAAGTGTTTGTCTCCAATCCTTTCAGACGCGTCCACCAGATACATTCTTTCGCCATAGCCACAAGGATGATGAAAATAGCTCTTCCTTCCCGTTTGAAGGAAGGAGGCGTGACAATATTGACGATAGACTCAGCTGATAAACCGACTCGTCCCACACGTGACAGCAGTTGTTCGACATAAGCCCACAGGTCGGAAATTGTTGGACACTGAACGAGTGCGTGCAGAACGGTTTCGTCGCTCTGACCGCATCTCGGGCAGATCGGCCCCGTGTTTCTCGAGCCGTGTCTGTAGAGCTTATCCCGAACGGGTAGCGCTTCTCGGTAGCACTGCCAGGCCAGGGATCTCTGGAAGTTGTCCATGGGCCTGGCCCGAAAGTCGTCCTGAACAGGCGGGTCAGGTACTCCTCGTCGACGTCCAGGTTTCGCCCGAGCTCGTCGTCGTACTCCCCTCCACTAAACCCCTATAGAATGCTTTGGTTGTGTTGAAGTCACTTAAGGTCGACCCAGGACGGCAGAGTTGCTTGAGAGCAACGCGACACTCGCGGTGCCATTCGCCCTTCCTCGGCCTCTTTTTGATCCACGACTGCAGTTCGGTCATGGAGACGAGCTGCGGGAAAGCGTGCCTCACAAACGGCGACCACACCTGTTCACCGTCGTCTACATAGAGCCAGAGATGTCGCAGTCTCAGCGCGTGTCTGCGCATCATCAACCACGGCATGCCCAGCCCTCCTTTTAACGGGTGTTGACAGCAAATGGATCGCCTGACCATCGGACGCATCCTTTCCACAAGAAGCGAAAGAGGATGCGTTGTAGTTTGGTGATGGTAGGGTCGGGACAAGGTACGACGGTCAGGCGGTAGTAGATGACGGACGCGATGTACGTGTTCGCCACCTCCGCTCGACCTTTTAGGGACAGTTTCCTCTCGGCCCATTGCCGGGCGAGAGTGACCACCCTACTCGTTATCTCGTTCCAGTTCTTCTCCACTTGGAGGTCCGGACCAAACCAGACCCCGAGCAACTCAACCGGGCCGTCGGTCCAGCGTCCCCCACGACGGAGGCGCTGGTGGACGGCATGGGTTGCTTCTCCAGGTGCCTAGTCGCAAGCACACTGACTTTTCCCGGTTGATTTTCGCTCCTGTCACCGCTTCGTAGATTTTCAGTGTCTCGCCGACCGCTCGATGTGCTCGTGGCTAGACACTATGACGGTGTGACGTCGTCCGCGTAGTATGCAGACACGCTCGTCCCGCATCCCAATTCTCGCGGGATGCCCCTAGAGTCGCCAGCTTCCGCAGTAGTGGCTCAAGAGTCAATACGTATAGAAGCGCCGAGAGGGGGCATCCCTGACGGACCGAACGTGCAATGTCGAAAGGTCTCGATAGATGTCCATTTACGCGAATTACCGAACGGATGCCCCTGTACAAGGCAGCTATCCAGCCGCGGAAGATGGGACCGAAACCAGCCGCTCTCAGGACTGCCTCCAAGTATCGATGGTCTACCCTATCAAAGGCTTTCGATTGATCCAAGTTGATCAGGGCCCCACCCATGCCAGGTTCGTTAACTACCCTGTCTATGATGTAGCGCATCAGATGGAGGTTGTCATGGATGGTCCGGCCTGGCACGGCGCATGTTTGCGCCCTGTCGACCAGTTTCTCGATGACAAGCGCCAACCTCTTGGCTAGATAGATAGATAGATAGATGATAGATAGATAGATAGATAAATAGATAGATAGATAGATAGATAAGTAGATAGATAGATAGATAGATGATAGGGAGGGAGGGAGAGAGAGAGAGAAAGAAAGAGAGAGAGAGAGATGTGCGTATTGGGGTGTTGTGAAAAGTTGATGATTCATTCATTCTGCAGTCTGATAGCTTTGCCTGAAATCCCGAATAGCTATGGAGTGAAACATCGACTTTATACATAAATAAATTAGCTGTTATAAACGCATACATACATGCATATCACACAACTATTTAAAAGTGTGTGACTTTTGGGTGACCCTTGTAAACATGGAGGCGTTATCCGTCATATCCAGGAGTGAAATGGAGAAGTTTTAAAGGTGATAGAGATCCTTTAGGTAAGGCACTTAAAGGATAAGTTAATTTGGGGAAGTGGGAAAGCTTGTGAGCTACGGCATACATGCACGAAGCAATCCTTCGCGCTTCAGATGATGGCCTTGCAAGAGTTGCGGTACTGGGCAAAAGTTGTCCATTTTGTAGGAGTAGGTGATTTTCTCCATGCGTAGAAGGCCATGTTCGTTTCATGAACTACTGCAGTGCAGCCATGGGTGAACCACTTGAAAGACTTTGGGGTTATGAGTTTTGGTTGTGTGTATGTAAGAAGATGGTTTCAGTCATTCACCTAGCTGTTTCTGACGACCCAGGGATGAAGGACAAGTGCACCAGGCTTTGTGAATATACAGCTAGCTCATCTTCGACCAGGCAGCTGACGTAAGGTGCCATAAGATATGGAAGATGGGTGTGTTATGTACAAGTGAGGTGGAAAGTCGAGATAAAGCAATGTCGGACTACCCGATATGGGCATCAGTGATAGAGGCTGAATTTGAAGGTGAGAAAGCGATCGGAAATGTCTGCAGTACTGTGTGTCGATCAAGGCTGTGTGAAAAGGTGGCACTTATTGATACAAAGAGTTTAGAGTTTCAAACGATTCTGTTTTTGTCCCGGCATTATTTCTTTGGGCTGAAAGAAGAGATGTGAATATTGAAGTCAGTGAAGACGACGACTTTAGAGAAGTGAGGTGTGACACAAGTCCTTGATTCAGGAAGAGAAATAGTTGAGGGGTTGTTGGTTGTACGAGGAATCAAAAAAGCGGTGTAGGAAGCATATGTATTTTGAGGAGTGGGAGGAGGGACATTTGAACCCAAGTAGCTAAAAGTCCTTGATGCTGATATCCAGGTACGAAAGGGTTATAACTGGAAACTACGCATGACCAGACACCACATTTCAGAATGAACTGGAGTATAGAGAATAGCAACAGAGATGGATAAGGATTTGTGTCCTGGAGAGGAATAGGACGTATCGGGTTCAGGTTGGATCAGAATCCAAGGTTATTTAAAAAGGAGAAGAATCCAGTATAATTTTTATTTGTTATTTATAAAAATGTAGAGGATATTATCGCGCCGCGAGAACGCGATAACAATAGGTACCTGTCGGGGATGCAGCCCGAATGCTTACAATTCTAATTTTTTAAACAAACAAGTTCTGGCAAATCTTCAAGCAGACTGAAAATTATCATAAAATTAAAAAGAAAGAAACAAATAAATCCCAAGGGATGGGACATCATGTCTGTTATCAAGTTAATGAGCAACTTCAACGTGTGTTTCTTTGTGTGATGTGGGATGTCTGTATGTGTAGAAGCACAATCCTAGTCTTCTTCTATGTCAATTCCCTCCACCGCTTTTCAAACATCTTCAACCATATATCCATACCAGCATTGAGGATATCTGTCTTACTTCATCGTTCTCTGAAGTAAGATATCTACATCCTCAGTGACCTCAACGTTCACAACTCTTCTTGTCTCTCTCACTCATCCCATTGTACTGTTATAACTACTTTTACAACATCACATACTGCAGGGGCAAATACCGAATTTTCTCAAATCCTCAGCTCTATATCTCAATTAGCTTGACTCTCCTTGTTCGATTTTGTTGTCAACAAGTTTGAATGCGTGCCTTAAAAGCTGCTCGTTCAATCTCATCAACAGTGTCATTTTTACAAGCCTCTGGAATTCGGCTGCAAACCCGGGTGTCTTCGCCCGTTACGCGGTCCTGACCGGCCGTTATCAGTTTGTACAGGACGCCGGCGAGACGCCAGGTGTTCTAGGACTCCGTACGACTGGTTTCCCCCGCAAAATCGGGATAATGGCAGGCGGCCCGACCGAGGAATGAACCCTACGAAGTGGAGTGACTGCTACAACGCTATGGCGGTCCTTACGAGAGGGTGCGGCTGAGCACAACATTTGTTCGGGGGAAGGAGGAGGCTCCTCCTCCTCCTCTTCTATCTTCTGCTGCTATACTCCCCTTCTTTTTCTTTTCTTTGTTTTTATCTTTCTTTTTTCTCTGTTTCTTTCTATTTAAATGTTATAATCTAAAATGTAATCTGTTGTATAATTAATTGACTAGAAATAAACATCTATTTATTAAAAAAAAAGTTTTCATGTTAGAAACAAAATCTGACATTCAGCGCGCTAAGGAGTGATAGGGTGCTTCTGCGTAGTCACTCGACTTGCTAGAAACAGCAGCCGAATCTCACTCGAGCGAAACCCGACCTACCGTCTTAAGATAGAATCAACATTTTCAATAACGCTGACACGTCATGCTATGTTGAAATGTAGTACAGGATAGTCACGGTTGAGTGTCATTGATCATAGTACTGTTGAATCAGTTATGAATTGGAGTTAATCTTCAGCAACAACCAAGCAATGAGTAGTATTGAAGAAAAAAAAGGATAAACACATTGGATAATGTAGTCATAGACACTGTATATCTGATCTCCACCCCGCCGCCAAGAAAAACCGGAGAAACAGGACGGTCGCAGATGGAACCTCTTTGATTATAGTCTGCAAAATCAAGTATGTGGTTGTGGGTGTTGAACAATAATCAATCAAGACGTTTTCAAATTCCTCAAACCCCAAGAATTTTTCCGCAGATGAATTCGTAGTTTCATAATTTCGCAAGTGAAAGCCTTTATCCTTCGTTGGACTCAAAAACCACTGGAAACAGTTTAGTTTTCTTCAAATAGTTTGGTCTAGAGCAGGGGTTCTGAAACAGTTAGGGGTACGCACGAGAAGCTACGAGGTGCGTAAAATAAATATGAGTGTATACATACATGAAAAAAAAAAAAAAATCGGAGATACGCGAAGTTTGTAAAAACATCGGAATTTTGAAAAAATGACAACCAGCTTTATGCGATTCGTGTGTCTAGAAAATCGAGAAAAGGTTTTGCTGTTCTCACCAACTTAAAGTTTGGGAACTAAAGTTTTCAACAATGATTATAACCAAAATCGAATTCCGTGTAAGTCTGTCAGCTGAGAATGAAATGCGGGTGTTGCTCCCTGAAACTGTGCCCGGGTTTGAGTTTTTTGTCATTAAGACCCGGTTCTTATAACTAATTAAAAATGTAACATGGAATTAAATAAAATGAATTTCCTACTCAGGTACAATGCCAAAATTTTGTTTTCTTTTCTTTGGTGTGCGCGCGTGTGCGTGTGTGGAAACATCTATTATTTCTTTACTACCCACAAAGGGCCAAACACAGAGGGGACAGACAAGGACAGACAAACGGATTAAGTCGATATCGACTCCAGTGCGTAACTGGTACTTAATTTATCGACACCACAAGGATGAAAGGCAAAGTTCTCTATGGTGGGATTTGAACACTTCAGCCTGAATTACTTAATAAACAAATAAATACATTGTCTTTGGTATCCAACTATTTTATACGAGGTACGCCAACACAGCTGGGCCATGAAAGGGTACGTAAAAAGGAAACAAAGTCTGAGAATCCATGGTCTTGAGGAAGGGCTCTACATAGTCTCTCTGAGAATGGTGAGACTAACATGATTGATGGTCCTGTAGAACTTGAAATGTTTAGGAATTAAATACAATCAGTTTTCTTTCGTGTTTCGTTTCCTTTTTCTCTTTCTTTTAACAGAAAGAACAGAAAGAGAGTGAGGCAGGAGGAGGAAAGTTAAAATTAAAATTAAAATCCAATTCAAAATGAAGTTTTCATACGATCGGTTTTTCTATATTCATTATATTTTATTCCATCGATGGTATTTATTCTATCAATGTCTTGTCTAACCACTAGTTTATGGAGACGTAAACACACCAACACTGGTTGTCAAGTGGTGGTGAGGAACAAAAACAAAGATATACACACACACGCGCGCACACACAAGCACACGCACGCACACAAGCACACGCACGCTCGCAAGCACACGCGCACACGAACGCAAGCACATATGTATATATGTATGTATACGCCGGCCTTCTTTCAGTTTCCGCCCACCAAATCCCCTCACAAGGCTCTGGTTGGACTGGGGGCTATAGAAGAAGACACTTGCCAAAGGTACCACGCAGTGGGATGAACCCAGAACCAAATGGTTGGGAAGCGAGCCTCTTACCATACTTGCAGACAGATGTCGGGATAAAACAAAAGAGAAGAAAAAAAGAAAGAAAAGAAAAACATAGGCGGCAATTAGAGATGCTTAGGAGAAGAGAATTTGGGCGGAGTATTTAGAGGAAAGGCGATACACACACTATTGGGATAACGAAACATCAACAACAAAAAGAGAAAGATAAACTATGAAACTCTATTTTCATAAAACTGACCGACGACCTTCGCTGAAACCTGCCAAAAGACTTCAAGTAGACCTGACTGTGTCCTGGAATCTATTGTTGGCTGGATTATATCTGTCCTTATCAAGTCACGTCCCACATAGCAATGACCTTTCGGTGCTAATAAAATAATAAATATTCTTTAAAGGTTTTAAATTTATTTTTTAAAGACCTCCCAGATTCTCTCCAGACTGCCTAGCAAAACAATTGTGACGTGATCTTGGCCGGATGGGATGGCATGTAAATCTTCTGTTTTTGTATTTTGGTGTTGTATTCTTGCTCATAGACGTGCGCGCGCACACGCACATTCACTCACACACTCATATACACGCACGCACATACGTATATATATATATATATATATGTATGTATACGACGGCCTTCTTTCAGTTTCCGTCTACTAAATCCACTCATGAAGCGCAGGAGTGGGTGTGTGGTAAGTAGCTTGCTTCCCAACCACATGGTTCCGGGTTCAGTCCCACAGCGTGGCACCTTGGGCAAGTGTCTTCTACTATAACTTCAGGATCGACCAAAGCATTGTGAGTGGATTTGGTAGGCGGAAACTGAAAGAAGCTCGTCGTATAAATATATATGTGTGTGTGTATGTGTGTATGAGTGTGTGTGTGTGGTGTGTGTGTGTGTGTGTGTGCAGCGGGTTAGATGTGTTGTGCCATATCAATTTGATATGATGTACCCCACTACTAATGTAGCGTATAGATGTAACGCTTGAAGGTTCTCACATCGGAGTAAACATCGAAGAATTAACACCAAGAAGGAAGAAATGTTTATTCGTTGCCTGAATCTGTATTTGTGTGTCTGTTTTTGTCTCCACACCATCGCTTGACAACCGATGTTGGTGTGTGGACGTCCCCCTAAATTAGCGGCTCGGCAAAAGAGACCGATAGAATGAGTACTAGGCTTACAAAGAATTAGTCCTGGTGTCGATTTGTTCGATTAAAGGCGGTGCTCCTGCATGACTGCAGTCAAATGACTAAAAAGAGTAA
The DNA here is from genome assembly GCF_006345805.1 of Octopus sinensis. Lineage (NCBI taxonomy): Eukaryota > Metazoa > Mollusca > Cephalopoda > Octopoda > Octopodidae > Octopus > Octopus sinensis. The sequence goes on along the minus strand of NC_043001.1, from coordinate 121,040,183 downwards.
AAGTATATAGACACGCATACATATATATAGCACACAACTCCACCGCAGAAACACTTTATTGGAACGTGTGTATGTGCGCGCGTTTATAGAATAAATTAACAGAGTGTTTACAAATTCAAGCAAATGTGTTGTCTGCTATTCTCTTTGGCCTGCTTACCTGTCCCACCCCCATCCATCCGTCCGCCCGTCCGTCCATGCATCCATCCATGCATCCATCCTCAATCTCTCTCTCTCTCTCTCTCTGCTTGTCTATAAATATGTGCGTCTGGGTATGTATGCGAGTGGGATGCAGTTGGCTTGGCTGCCAGCATTTCAAAAATTACAGTTTGTTGAAAATTTTAAAATTTGGCACATTAATATACTTTTCCAAGCTGAATTGCTGGATCTTTTCATTTTTGAAGCCAGGACCACAGATCTTTCTACTTAACTAAATAATCTGAAACTTCGTATGCTGATAGAGTCTAGCAAAACAAGACACAGGTTGGAACTAGTTTATTTGAGAAAAATCTATTTTATGACTTTAATCGTAGATTAAAACTGCGAATTTTAACCAATCAGATTGTTTGTTTTCATGTGTAAAACTTGACTGCATTCTATTAGTGTGACGTAGAAAGCGCTTTTGTGACGTACTAACGTTCGTTTGAAAACTGTAAACAAACACAGAACGTAACGGCAGACGAATACGGCTACGCATTTCGCCCGGCGTGCTAACGTTTCTGCCAGCCCTTTGCTTTTTTATATTAACTTTCTTGCCTTTTGCACAAATAAATACAATAAGTGAAATGAAACGCATTAGCTTAGAAACGAAATCTTGTTAGAAGCCTCGTCACTGAGATGCCACTTCTTAATAGCAAACGAAAGCAAGTACTAACAGAATGGAAACATTTTCAATTTAATACATGTGGCTTATTAACTAGTTTTAAATATTGTTATTAGAAGGTGGCTGACTATAGGATCCTGGAAACATGAGTACGTTAAATAATTAGAAGGAGATTTCACGGAGACATGCGCTTTGTTTACATTTAAGATGTTTAACACGTCACCAAATTGGTGGTCGAGACGGAGTAAATAAAATAAAGCCGAATGACGGAATATCATTGGTTAAAATTCTAATTATTAAACAACGTTAAACTTAGAAGTTACAATTCCGTTTTCATTCTGGTTTACAATTAAGTTTACTTTTGACACATTCTACCAGTATACGAAGTTTCAAATTGTTTGGTTCAGTAGGAAAAATTTGAAAAAACTGGCTTCAGAATTGAAAAGATCCGAATTGCTGGGTTTATTTCACTTTTTCCAGAAAAAATGTTATTAAAGCGTTATAGAAGTTTAAAGTTTGACCATTTTCACCCAGTCAGGAAACAAGATTTGGAAGCTCTCATTTTGTTCGTGACTGCACGTGTTGTCATATAAAAGCACGTGCTATTCTGAAGACAGAATGGCACGTGTTTTTATATGAAACTGTAAACAAATCAAATTCTGCTTAACGTGCAACATATAATCCCTCATAATTTTTTTAAAATTTGGAATTTTCAGAAAATGTTTGCGAATTTGTACTCTACACACGGGAATTCATACGATTATGCACAAATTTTTAAGGGGAGGGGACTGATTTAAGGCCTATTTAGCTGTTATTTTTAGTACATCTCACGACCAAGGTACAAGCAACAGAACATAATGTCAACGCACGTGGCATCGCGTAGAATATATTTGTCAACACACGTGCTTTCTCGCTGATAAAAGAATTCTCATGTTTGGCTTGTTACTATGGAAACAGGCATGAATGTGTCTGTGGCTTACAATTGGCTAAAATTACCCCAAATTTACAAACTTTAATTGCTAATGACTTTTTATTGATTTATAGCGAAAATGATTTTCACGTCATTCATTAGCCTATAAAAGTGTACGTAATATCAAATCAATTCGAGCAGAAATTGATGCTGGCAGCAAACCAACTAGACCCTGTATGTGTTTGATAAGTGCCATGCACAAAACTCTCTGCTCTTGAGTCACTTTGAAACTTCTGGTGCTTAATAGCAATACTTTGGACTGTTACACGCAGTCATAGAAAAAAAAGAGGGTGAGACACAGAAACGAACTGCAAAGAGGTACAACGCAAGACACGAAGCACTGCAAGTAGTTAAAGAAGAACTAAAACCAAAGATGAAAGCAGTGTCGGGTGAAAAAAAAAAGAAAAAAAAGATACCAACAGAGAAAGATCAGTGCCAGCAGAATAGACTCTTCAAGAACAATGAAAGAGAATTCTATAAACTATTGAACTATGAAGAGGAGCATCAAGAAAATTATATTCCAGATACTGAAGTAGCGAAGAAATTCTAGGTAGAAATCTGAAGCAAAGAAGTCCAACATAATATTTTATGGTTTCGGGAATTTAAAAGAGAAACGGAAATTGGAGTGACACAAGAAAATATAACAATCATGGATTAGAAGATATAGTTGCATATCTAGACATGCTCATATATATTATTTAAATGATAAACTTCTGGAAAGTTTTACAGATTTTACAGCTCCAGTGATGGACTGGATCTGTGGTCTTCGAATTAGCTTTCTCCTTTCTGGTTTTGAGAAGTCTATTTTCTCAAGATTGGTATTTGCCTATTTTCTCAAGATTGGTATTTAGGCAGTCTGTTACTTATCCCAGGACCCCAATAATTACAGGTATAAATCTGAACTTGTAATCTGGATAGAGTAACAGCAGATTTCTCAATAGTTCAGCATAGGTGTTCTTTTTCACTGATCTTCAGCTTTACGTTAACATCTGCTGGGCAGCTAATTTCCGCAACTGTGCAGTTTTTTTCTCTGTCTCAAACCATTATATAAGGTCTGTTGTGCTTACATATTATTGAGGTCTTCACTGGGGCATTCCACCAGTATTCCTTTTTATGAATAGCTATGGCTTCTACTATATTGTGGGTTCTTATTTCTTTGTCCTCGGGAATATCCTTCCAACGGATTTCATTATAGTGTCCTAGCTACGACATCATGTCTCATGTCATGCTGTGATGACATTTTCGGGTAACTGCTTATGATGTAGGTGATATCTTCAGTGTAAACTCCAGTCTGCATAGGTTATTTCTTTATTTTTTTTATTTTATTATTCCAGTCTGCATAGGTTATCACATTTTACTGCTTTTCCTGCATCTCTGTCCCTTTTGTGCATCAGGGACTTGATATGTATGTATGTCTGTACGTATATTTTGCGTTGTGTGTATTCTCATGCATATAGCTGCATATCTAGCCATTGTATGTATGTATGTATGTAATGTATGTATGTATGTATGTACGTACGTACGTACGTATGTATGTATGTATGTATGTATGCATGCATGCATGCATGCGTGTGTCTGTGTGTGAGTGTTCATGTGTAACAGAATGAGATGAAAGGCTGTTGCTTCGATACTTATGTAACAACTGAATCTCTCTGAAGTTAAGAGCGACTAAGTTTAACGTCTGCACTGCAAGTATTATATATATATATATATAGTTTTTCTTTGGAGATATGGGGAGGGGAGAGAGAGAGAGAGAGAGAGAGAGAGAGAGAGAGAGAGGGACTAATGTGTGTGTATGTGTGAATGTATTATATGTGTGTGTATATAAATATATCTTTCCTTATATTTGTTTCAGTCGACATCGGCGAAATTTGAACGTAACGACAGACGGAATACCTATTTCTTTACTACCGACAAGGGGCTAAACACAGAGGGGACAAACGGATTAAGTCGATTACATCGACTCCAGTGCGTAACTGGTACGTATTTAATCGACTCCGAAAAGATGAAAGACAAAGTTGACCTCGGCGGAATTTGAACCCAGAACGTAGCGGCAGACGAAATACTGCTAAGCATTTCGGCCGGCGTGCTAATGTTTCTGCCAGCTCACCGCTTTATGTTTATATATGTATAATAATTGTTTTAAATATAAGCAAAGCCTGACATTTTGGAAGAGGATAAATGTCAATTATATCGATCTCAGTACTTGACTGGTTCTATATTTTATCGATCCTACAAAGATGAAGAGCAAAGTTAACATTGGTGGGATCTGCACCCAGAACGTAGAGAGCCAGAAGAAATTCCTCAAAGTATTTCCCCGTCACTAATGATTGAGTCAATCTACCGTCTCTTATTTGTTTCTAACATAGGCACAAAGAACTGACATTTGAAGCAAGAGATTAGTCTGTTAAATCGATTTGACTGATTCTCGATTTCACTGACCTCGAAAGGATAGACGGCAAAGTCGACTTTGGCGAGATTGAGCACAGAATGTACAGATGTAAATACCACAAATAATTTTGTCTGATGCTTATATAAAATATGAATAATTGATGCGGGGGAAGTTGGCAGAATCGTTAGCACGCCGGGCGAAATGCTTAGCGGTATTTCGTCTGTCGTTACGTTCTGAGTTCAAATTCCGCCGAGGTCGACTTTGCCTTTCATCCTTTCGAGGTCGATTAAATAAGTACCAGTTACACACTGGGATCGATATACTCGACTTAATCCGTTTGTCTGTCCTTGTTTGCCCTCTCTGTGTTTAGCCCCTTGTGGGTAGTAAAGAAATAGGTATTTCGTCTGTCGTTACGTTCTGAGTTCAAATTCCGCCGAGGTCGACTTTGCCTTTCATCCTTTCGGGGTCGATAAAAAAAGTAACAGTTTCGCACTGAGGTCGATGTAATCGACTTAATCCGTTTGTCCTTGTTTGTCCCCTCTATGTTTAGCCCCTTGTGGGCAGTAAAGAAATATATATAATGAATAATACAATCGACATATGGGAATGGAAAGCAAACTCTGATATCAGTGAAAGTTTTAAGAGCCTAAAAGTATGAGTGTGTGTGTGCACGTACAAACTAATATGAATGTATACACACACACACACACACACACATGGTACGAAATGCTTATGTCCCTTGACCTTACAAGTTTGTAGTAGACGGCAACACCTCTTAGGATTTCGTTCATTATAGACAGATACACCTCATATTATTCAAACAATGACTGACACCCATAACAATGACAATGTACGAAGGCGTGGCATTTGTAAATCAAATTTTGAAAGACACACACAGTACCCGCCCATACATATATCGACACACGCTTATTTAGCGACCTTCCCCTAATTTCTCCTCCCATATTCCACATGTGTTCCACAAACAAAGTAAAATATTCTGGAACAGAAGTCAAAAGTAACGCTAAGTTTTTTTCCCTTTATTAAGTTTCTTTCTAATTAGTTCCTTTTACTTCTCTCCCACCCCGATTCCCTCCATGGATGAGTTCGATCCCTTCAAGGATTATTTCCAACTAAGTAAAATATTCTGGAATAGAAGCGCAAGGTAACAAACACTTAAATTTTTCTTTTCTTCTATCTCAAGTTTATCCGTTTCGTTTTCCTAAGTTACGAAGTGATTTTATTTCGTTTATTTTTCGCACCCACAAAATTGAATAAAAAGAATTTTGCCGCGAATATAAACACGATTATTTGTAACTTAATTCGTAAATTTTGAAAAGCTTGATTGAATAATGATTGCACATAATTAAATTAACAATTGAGAAAATTTCAACGGGTGTAAAAAAGGTGTAGGAAACGTATATGAAAACGAAGATACCCGGAAAGCAACGGGGGTGGGGAGAGGCCTTTCGGAAAATTCACAAGATCCGAAGTTTTTCCCTCATAACTTTTAGGAAAATGGGTTTTTTAAATGGAATTTTATATAAATACCTTTCAAACGGTAAAGATTACGATTATAAAGAAATTTGTGGGGAAAATCTTTGCCGGGGGGGGGGGGGATTTCGAAAAATTCACAAGATCCCATGTTTTTCCCTTGAAACTTTGAGGAGAATAGATATCTTTCTACTCCACACCCACGTAGGAAACGAATCTGAAAACAAAAATGCGCGGAAAGCAACGGGGGGGGGGGGGCAACTTCGGAAAATTGACAAAGTTTCACAAGATCAGAGTTTTTCCCTCGTTACTTTGAGGAAAATATAATCCTTTTGAAATCACAAATTAAGCTTTCCTCAGGAACTTGGATGCTAAACATCCCTTTGAAGGGTTCGGATCCTTCTACTATATATATATAAAGGCTATTTTGTGATTTCAAAAGGATTATATTTTCCTTAAAGTTACGAGGAAAAAACTCGGATCTTGTGAATTTTCCGAAGTCCTCTTCTTACCCTCTCGGAAAAGATTTTCCCCACAAATTTCTTTATAATCGTAATCTTTACCGTTTGAAAGGTGTTTATATAAAATTTCATTAAAAATCCCAATTTTCCTAAAAGTTACGAGGGAAAAACATCGGATCTTGTGAATTTTCCGAAGTCCTCTTCTTACCCTCTCGGAAAAGATTTTCCCCACAAATTTCTTTATAATCGTAATCTTTACCGTTTGAAAGGTGTTTATATAAAATTTCATTAAAAATCCCAATTTTCCTAAAAGTTACGAGGGAAAAACATCGGATCTTGTGAATTTTCCGAAGGCCTCTCCCCACCCCCGTTGCTTTCCGATCATCTTTGTTTTCCTATTCGTTTCCTGCACCTGTTTTTTTTGTTTTTTTTACACCCGTTGCACAATTTTTTTCTCCCATTTCGTTTCCGGGCAATAATGTGAACATTAACCGAATTTTCTATTTGAGCAATTTTCTTGAAACTTCGATTCTTTTTGTTTTGTTCCCGTTGAAAATCTTCTTCAACCCTATCTCTTACAAAATGAAAAGGTTTTGATGTTAAAATAGTCATCGATATTCTCTTCTCCACCTAACATAGTCTCAAATCGGCGATTGAACAGATTTAAACAATATCAAAACAAACCGATCAGTCTATTTACATGGTTGTGCAAATGTTTGTTCTACCTTCGTTTATTTTTTCTAGAGATATTTACTTTTGTATCATTTAGGCTACTCCCCCCCCCCCAATAACAACTAAAGATGCTTAAACACTAAGTGCAATAAGCAATCGTGGTTGACATGAATTGTCAAAAAGCTGTGTTATGCATGTTTGGCAATTGGGATCCTCTACGGCAGTGCTTCTCAAGCTATCTGATGTGGCGTACCGGCAGTTTTTTTCCCAGTGTGCCAGGGACCGGTAAGATTTCTTAGTAATATTAATTTATACCAGAAACTATATAAATGAGTATAATGAAAGTTGACAATTTTTTCTTATCTTATATTTATTTTGTAAACAAATAATACAATATTACATAAGCATTTTATGTTTCTCTCTTTTCTGGAAACTCGCCTAGTATCGGCAGCTGATGGCTCGCGGACCACCACTTTGAGTAGCACTAATCTAGGAAGTCTTGCCAAATGTCGAATAAACACCGTCATTAAAAATAAGTAAATGAATAAAAACTTCGGATTCTCTTCTTCACCAACAGAAACTACGATTTTTGAAGTGTTGTGGTGGTGGTGGTGGTGGTGTACCTTCAAAGTTTTAATCTCCCCTTCCCATTATATTGGACTTTATTAAAATTTTTTATGTGTAATTCCGGATTAAAAAATGCGGAGATTAAGTGCTTCTAAAGAATGGCATTATAAAAAACTTAGTTCGCCAAGCACGAAGCTTCTTCGAATGTGTATGTTTTGACATTTGTAGATTTCGATTCTGAAAAACAAAGAGGGATTTTGTATCCTGTAATTTTTTAGTTCTGACTTTTGAAAATTTTTTCAGATTTGTATTAAACGTCCGATTATTCAAAACTTATGCGTAATTTTTTAAAACAAAGTCTTAAAAAATATTTCGTAACGAAATCAGAATTATAAAAAGTGTGTGAGTGTGATGGTGGGGTAACCCCCCCATCCACCTCCGAATCATATATCTACTGTATTTAAAACAAAGGAATCCGGAGAAATTACGGTTTTTGATGACTTTACAATAGTGTCCCTTCCGAGTATTGTATCCTCCTGATTTTCCTTGTAAAAGCATATCATTTGGCGGGCGGCAACTCACTAAGCAATCTTGCTATGTAGCAAATTGATGTGAGGTTAATATGCAGTTTAGGCCCTTGAAAAGGTGGAAGAGTTAATGATGGTGAAATAACATTTCATTAGAAGAATTCTCTCATCATGATGTGGTCACAGGTACCTAGCTATATCTTCTAGGGATGTTTTAAACATTTCTGAAATAGCAGCTAAAGTGCATTTCTCTAACATAGAACACCACCGAAAAGGCAATTTCATGGCTTCCATCTCGACGCACGATCGCCAAAACGATTGGTTGCATGTGAGTATTCTTTCGTTACCAACAGCAGAGTTGTCAAATATCTTACATATGATTGAAATAATTTTGCACAACTGTTAAGATTGTGCACAAAGAATTAATGGGGAAACGGTGGCGTTATTCAACATGGATTCAGTCGTAGTATGCAAACTATTTTTTCTTCTTGGAAAAAGCCATCGAACTGCACACCTGCATTGATGTACGTTCTTTGTTTTCATGTTATTGAATTAAGTAGAAGGCCTGGAATTTTGTTAGAGGAGTCTGAACGATTACATGGACGCCAGTGCTTTCCTGGTAACTGAATTTATCAACCTTGGCGGCAAATGAACTCAGAGTGTAAAACCCGAAGAAATGCCGCTAAGCATTTATCTGGATCAGTAACGATTCTGGCGGCTCGCTGCTTTCATGTTATTTGGATATAATGTCAGTAGGAATGCCATAATGAGATCATATTTATGTTCTTCACTGTTCTTACTTTCTGTTCAATTTAGTTTTACATTTTTTCGCTGACTAAACTGCTGCATATTAGCTGGATGAGTTAAGGAAGCAATAAATATTTCTTCTTCTTTTTGCCAAGTTTCTGGTTCCTGCCGATATCGTCCCACTTTCTTAACAAGTCTACTCATTGAATTTAGCCAGAGTGGAGCGTTTACTTTTCCGATTTCTGTGGAAAGAACACATTCCACTCGTCGAGCGGTTCAATCTGTTAGCAGCGTCATCTGGAAGGTGGGCTTGGCATACGATGATTACTAATTCGCAGATACGCACTGAGGCCACGTAGACGCTGAGTCTGTGTGTTCTCCGTTTGTAAGGCACGCCTTTCTGTACTTTGTCTTCTTGGCGGAGGTGCAGTCTTAGGTCAAGAAAAGGCCAAGGTTAAGATGCCTGGCATCTGGAATGTAGTCAGGTGTTTACCGCCCTCTACGAGCTTGGCAATGCGGTTTCTATATATTCCACGATAGCAATATATAGAAATCTAATGGAGCGTAAGAGCAATGACATTCTCGCGGAAACTCTATTCGTCGACGAGGACAAATTAGCTGGAAGAATTTCAGGATAGGATCTACCATAGATAACTTCCAGAGATCCCTGGTGTGGCAATGCTACTTTGGCGCACTGCCAGTTCAAGATAAATTCTAGTGACGGAAGCGTCGCCAGGCGGGACTACCTGAGATGTGCGCTGAGTCACGCAACCGTACTACACTCTGTTGTAAAGTGTTTGAGTATTGCTGATCTGTGAGTTATGTCGAACGGCTGTAGTTGTGTGTCGAACAAATCCGACTGCTGACTGAGTTCATGGTGAGGATCGCTCCAGCACTCGCCTTTAACAAGGAAGGGTAGGCATGTTCCTCTGTCGATTGGCTATGGCAAAAGAAGTTGTGTAGTGTATGAGGCTGAAAGAATTGAGGGAAGACACCTTACTCTTCGGTCAAACCCTCATCCACTTTTTCAAATTTCAATCGGAAAACAGCTAAGCTCCAAGTGACTGGCAAAAGGTGGGTGACTTGCAAAAATTGTTAAGGTGAATCGCCCTACTCGCCTTTAGGTTGGATAACATTTGGACAAATAGGACGATAGGATCCCGGGGCCGCAATGTGCGTTCAAGGTGTCGATGTTCACTGAGTCTTGCAATTCGCATCAGTTCATGCGGATAGCCGCGCTCTTCATCGATGGACGAGCCGAGTGATCCCTCGTCCAGGGTTTCGGTATTTGCTACTACACACTACATGTACTGAAGGAAAGCAGCAGCGGCCTCCTCCTTGCGAGAAGGAGGCCGCCGCGCGACGGAAAAAGAAAATTAGAAGGCGTCGACAGCGGAACAAAGCACGCCACTGCCGAAGCCAACGGCGAGGTAGGAAGGAAGAGAGAATGGTCATGGAGCTTGCAAAGCGTGCAAGCACCATCGTCCGAGTGCCATGTGGGCGGGCCGGCGCCGGCAGGTGGTTGCGCGGTCGGCAGCAGAAGCAGGAAAAAGGGCGGCAAGTTGGCGGGCTGCCGCACCGCTGCTGCTACTACTACTGTGCTGTTAGAGGGCCAAAACAAGAGCATTCGGTGGTACTCGGGCGAGGGGGCCCAGCCGCGACTTGTGTGTGGCTCGGCAAGTTTCGCGAAGAAACTGCGCACTAGGAGGCGAGGAACAACGGCCGCGCATTACGGTGGTCATTGGAAGGCTTAGGCCGTCGCGGCAGGAAGGAAGAAAGATATGGTCATGGAGCTTGCAAAGCGTGCAAGCCCCATCGTCCGAGCGCCATGTGGGCGGGCTGGCGCCGGAAGGTGGTTGCGCGGTCGGCAGCAGAAGCAGGAAAAAGTGCGGCAAGTTGGCGGGCTGCCGCACCGCTGCTGCTACTACTACTGCGCTGTTTGTGGTTGATGAAAATCGTGGAATCTCTACCTTCAAAAAGATAAGTGAAATGCTTCACCACCAGGTAAATTGCTAAGAGTTCTTTACCAAACACACTGTATCTCAATTTGGCATTTTTCAGTTGACGAGAGATGAAGGCTAATGGCTACAGCTGTTGACGGATTGCTCTAAAACTGCAGCGATAGCTGATGATCACTTGTTGACAGTGAGTGCCAATTTTCTATCCACAATAGGATGAACGAGGAAGGCTGTTTGAGCAAGGTCAGAATTGACAAATTCAAAAGCTTGGATGGCTGTAGGAGACAGTGTTATCTGGGTCTCTTTTTTTCCATTGATATTTCAAGAGCTGGGTCAAGGAAAGCAACTTCTGCACAATTAGGAATGATATGACAATAATAATTAATCAAACCAATAAAATTTCTGAGCTGTTTTAAGGAAACAGGAGGAGACAAGCATTTGATGGTTTCCACTTTAGAGGGAAGCAGATGAATACCATTGGTATCAATGAGATGCCCCAAGAATTCCAAACTGGTAGAACCGAATACACACTTAGTCAGGTTGATCTTCACATCATAGGCGCTTGAACTGTTGGGTTAAGCGTTGGAGGTGCTGGTCTGGAGTACCAGCAAAAGGTGCACATCCATGCGAGAAAGAACGATGTCCGGTTCTCTCTTCAGAATAAATCGATGAAAACGAATGTTCCCTGCACAAGCGTGCGACTTGACAGGTCAGTTCTGCAATGGCCTGAAAGATTTCGGAGGATTGCATGCTGTCTGGAGCAGAAGAAATATAAGCTCAAGAGGAGGACAAAGAAGCGCATTGAGGCAAAGGAAAAAGACTCATCAGACGATAATAGGGAACAGAATGCCACGAAGAACAAGCTGGTTGAAAGAAACGCTGTTACAAATAGCAGTCAAACACCCTAGTTGAAAGAAGACACGATGAGTAGCGATCTAGGAATTTTTTTTTTTTTTCAGTAGAAGAGGATGAAAATAGGTGACGTCCTTGGATAAAGAACAAAACATGGCCAACATGTGTATAATCTGGGTGGTTGAGAGAAAGAAATTCATACCTGGAAAAATTTCTTGTCCATGTGAATTCTGGAGAAAATTCCTGATAATTTTTTTTTCTTTTTATATGCAAGAAGAATATTCTCCTGGGACGCTGTATCTTCCAAGGACCAAGTTGTAAATTCAGTTACAACACAAGGAAAAATGATTTGCAGTTTCCCGCTTGAAAATGGCTCCAAAATTTTCTGGTGAAGAAGACAATATGGCGATGAGAGACATCAGTGGTATGTTCATATGCGATGAGTGGTTGTGTAGAATTTGTCTGGGGGTCACCATTTTAGAAGGAATTGTGATGTGTGCTGCATCATGTCACCATTTTAGATGTCTTTATTAAAACAAAAAGTTTTAAAATCCATGTCTTTTACGTGTTTGTTCTCCCTCCCCACTCTCAATGGGCTTGTGGAACCGCAACCACTGAAATGATATACTTTTCTTCATAATTTTCTGTCATTTTATCATATTCTACATTCTAAAACATTAGTAAGTCATATTAGAGGAAAACATCTTCCTTCATTGCGCTTTTCACAATGAAGAGCAACTCAAACACTGCAAGTGGATGTGTGAGAAAAAAATTTGAATTTTAAAAAGTGTATCTATAAAGCAACATTTTCAGTTGTTTATTTAAGCCTCTCCGCTAACACGTCAAATTTATTATATGCAATACATGGGTTTTGAGATTATAATTGGCTAATTTTCCAAGATTTAAATTTTTGTGTATGAGGGGGCCCACCAAATTTGAAGTGCCTCAGGCACCCCATAGTTTAAATCCAGTCCTGAAATATTTCATTTTGAATGTTAGAATTTGATGTCATACAAATGTCAGAATTTAATGGAATACAAACTATTTTCTTAATTTAATTTATTAAAATACCAATGTTGTTTCTTTTCTTTTTGTACTAGAATTATTCATTTTTTTCCAACTGAAAAGAAATTCTGTAAGATTTGCATCAGATTTCCTTTCCTTCAACTTCAGAAAAGGATTCTACTCTGATCTCTACTTATTTCTATAAATGGTCATTCCTTTTTGAGAAAAAAAATCTGATCTTAAGAGAGATATAGACAGCTCTAGAAAACAGAGCACCAATGAAAAAAATTGGTGCCATTTTAGCATGCAGTTTACCTGGTCATTTACACTTTAGCTTGCAGTCTGACTAACTCTAAGCCCTAAACCCTATCTCTAACCCTTACCCTAAACTTATTCCTAACCTAGATTGGATCATTTCACAGTGTAGACTATGGATACTGTGGTTAGATCACATGCTGAAATAACACCCAAAAAATCGTAAAGATTTTTCAAACTTAGAACATATAATATGGTGAACAAAGAAAAACTGCAATGATTGAAAGTTAAACGTAAACTAATAATCGGTAAAAATCCTCTCTCTCTCTCTCTCTCTCTCACATACACACACAGCCGCAACTATACATATTACGCACATACAAAATATCATTGAGTGTTCCTTCCACTTTCAATTGTTGCAGTTTCCCTTTTTCAGTCATAAATGTACATAGTTTGAAAAATTGCGTGTATCCTTAAAAGTTTATTTAATATTAATTGGAAGACTACGCAATTCCTGTCCCCTTTACTTGGAAGATGATGAAGGTTTTGTATGTGAAATAAGTTCTGTCACTATTCTATTCTCAACTGGTGCAGTTTTATGTTTGTATGATGACTACAAAAGATTTCTTGAAATAAAAAAAAGAAAGAAAAAAAAAGATTTATATTTTATAAGGTGGCGAAGGTGGTGAGCTGGTAGAATCATTAGCGTGCAGGATGAAATGCTTAACAGTATTTTGCCCATCACTACGTTCCGAGTTCAATTCCACCAAAGTTGACTTTACCTTTCATCCTTTTGGGGTTGATAAATTAAGTACCAGTTGAACTTTGGGGTCAATGTAATCGCCTGGCCCCCTCCCCACCAAATTTCAGGCCTTGTGCCTTTAGTAGAAAGGATTTATAAAGCGACAAGCTGGCAGAATTGTTAGCATGCTGGCCAAAATGCTTAGTCCAAATTCTGCCAAGGGCGACTTTGCCTTTCATCCCTTTGCGGTCGATTGCAATTGATTTAACCCTCCCCAGAATGGCTAGCCTTGTACCAAAGTTCTAAATCAATATTATAAAGTGGCGAGCAAAGTGTTTAGTAGCACTTCACCTGTATTTATGTTTTGAGTTTAAATTCTGCTGAGGTCGACTTTGCTTTTCATCCTTTTAAAGTCAATAAAGTAAGTACCAGTTGAACAACGAGATTGATGTAATCAACTTACCCATCCCCTAAAATTTCTGGCCTTGTGCCAAAATATGAAACCGATATTTAATAATAATTTAATTTTAACAAGAATATTAATTTTACTATAATGAAAGGATTTACAGAAAAACAAAGTAAGTATGGAACAATTTTCATTCTAAGAAAAGAAACTACAATGGCAGCATAATTCTGTTAATTCTTGTAACTATTATTTATGTTATTTATATGAAATATGTTGATGTTTTTTCTTGGTTAAAATTCTGATTTTTTTTTGCCTGTGACTTTTTCCTTTCACCATTTCAAAAATGCGTCAAATTCTTTCAGTATTTTATGGAAAAGCTCTGATGGACATTGAGTCATTCATTTATTGTCTGAAAGTCTTAAAGTGCCACGTCATAAACAGCATGCCCGTTCCATTCTGTGTAGATTTGGGAATAGTAAATCAATAAAAACAGCAAAGTTTCCATTCTTTACAATGTTTGATTGTCAATATACATTGTTGATAACAAGTTCAGGCATTGGATAAGTCTCCTCATGACAAGTCATTAATTTTTTGGTTTCTGCTTCCAATGAATTTACATCAATGTATTTTATGCTTTCATCACTTTAAATATATTTTTGTCAATTATTGCATCTGACAACAAAATCAGCAGATTTCATTCATGATAGTAAATAACATTTCTGAATTCTTCAAAAATTAAATAATATTTATTAAGTAATAAATTTTAAACTAAACCTACTCTTTTACTTGTTTCAGTCATTTGACTGCAGCCATGCTGGAGCACCGCCATTAGTCAAGTAAATCAACCCCAGGACTTATTCTTTTGGAAGCCTAGAACTTATTCTATCGATCTTTTGCTAAACCGCTAAGTTACATGGACGTAAACACACTACCATTGGTTGTCAAGTGATGTTGGGGGGACAAACACGGATACACAGACATATACACACACACATATATATATATACATATATATAATGGGCTTCTTTCAGTTTCCATCTATCAAATCCACTCACAAAGCTTTGGTTGGCCCAAGGCTATAGTAAAAGACATTTGCCCAAGGTGCCATGCAGTGGGAATGAACCTGGAACCATGTAGTTGCTAAGCTACTTACCACAGCCACTCCTGCACCTATAAGAAAAATTTAAAAGAGCTTTCCCAGCAACTAATTCACAGAGGGACTGGAATTTTGCTCAATGTTTTTTGTGTCTGTGATCCAGTCACAGGAGTAACAAAATGTCACGATTGACAGTATGATGCTCATCTGAACAAAGTTCATTAATAGACGCACTTTAACAAACTTTTGACAAGGTATTGGTATTGTGCTAGGGAACTCACAAAAAATGAGTCTATCACTTTCCTGAAGGCTTGCACAAAGCAAGCCAGCTCAAAACCCTCTGTGAATATAATTACAGCAAATTATGTGGCACTGGTTCAATAAATACTTAAATAGAGAAGCAGTGGTGAATATTGGTATTTTCATTGAATGCATGACAAACTGGGTTCACATTATCAAGAATAATTTGATATGATTAGATCAATGAATACCTGTTGGTCTCCAAATGCATAGTCTTTTATATTTCAGATTGATCATGAGCTTATGCATGGAGAGAAGAAACACAATCAATGAAAAGTTCTTGGAGACTAAACATTCATAGAAGGTTTACCAGTTGATCAGTTAAACTGAATGCAAATGTGACACCATTGTTGACTATCATCATAACTATGTACAGCAGATTGTTGGTCCATTGCAGCCTATCTTGCAGGGTATTTGTCAGTAACATGTGGAACAGGTCATAGCTTGCTGCCAATAATTCTACAAAATATTACATCTGGTAATATAGTTTGGTCAGTTTGTCACATAAATAGACTGTGCTTAGTAGAATTGGGTGAAATTGATGGATTTCAGCATTTACTTTCAAACACAGAAATTGATACTTCGGTTACAATCCACATTCACAACATTGGCCAAAAACGGAAGACAATAAATACAAAATTGATGAAGGGGACAAAGCAGAATTTGCTTGAAAGCCACCTTATATAATTCATATCCAAATGAACAAAAACCACCTTAACTTAATCTAATATAAGTAGTCAAATTTCCCTCAAACCACGCCATACCATCTCACATTAAAAGTGTCATTTGGGACAATGTAGTAAATACGTATAAAAACATACAGTGATTAGTACAGCTGTACAGTTTAGAGTAGACATGATGTTCGAATCCCCACAGCTGTATGGGATTCAGTACTGTTTTTTGTCTTATACTATGAAATATATAACACCATACTCTGAATACTGTGTGGACTCAGATGCCTGTTGATAGATTTTTAGCATATCATAGCTACTTAATGTAAGTCCTAATTGTAAGAGCCACAGGCAATTTTATGATTTTTTTTGTCTTATTCATCTATGTTATTAAATATCTATCTATACTGGTGTGCATGTGTGCGTGCATGCATGCATGTGTGTGTGTAGTTTCTGTATTTGTTTTACAAGATTCTTAGTGTGAAATCATACTGAAACAGATATACCTTATGGAGAATAATTTTGCCAATAAAACGCAGGCATTGGTTTTATTTTACTTTTTATCATTATTTTTTTAATCACTCAGTTCATTTGGTTGACTAATTTCTTGTTCAATCAAGCAGACAGTTTGCCAGAATCCTTTCATCACCATTTGTGATATCTGCAGTGCTGTGTCCTTGTTACTGTATGTCTATTGTGCATACATACACATAACATAAACACTACTCAGAGGGCAGAAAGAAACAAAACTTGTTTTAATTCTAAATAAGAAAAAGCATAAAAATCAAGTCATTTATTGAAATTTTCCTGTGAATTTTTCTGTAAGTTTTTCCTGTGATTTTTTCCATGCATGATCCAAAATCTTGATGCTTGAGGGGAAAAAATTGAAGAGCATCAACAATGCATACATTGTTATATATACTATTGTATATAAGGTGTACTTATCTATCTATTTACAGCTCTTGTCTATCACCAGCATTACCGTTTACCAGCATTAAACGAGTAAGTACATCTTGATTTTCATATTTTACATCAAGAATAGGTTGCTGGCATTTAGACCAACATCACCCTTGATTAGGCAGACAGACATATGGTTGAAGAAATTCCTCCATAATCATTCTCTCTTTTTTTTAGGGAGAATTTATCTTGGGACTACATTATCTGTTGTGTCCTTCAGACTTTAAATCTGAAACAGAAATTTTTCAGAGTATTTGGCAGTCTGATTCAATAAAATTTACTACAGTTTACAATACATATCAACAGTTAGCCACCACCAAGCTTGCTTGGTGAGGAAAGTTGTTAGAAACCAGCAGGAACCCCCTACCCAGTATCTGCCAAAATACTAATGAATCCAGTGTAAGGTCATTGACTGTCTAGCAATAGCACAGGAACTTAGGAATTCTGAGTTTGTGTTCTGATCACTGTAAGATCACTGGGAGTAAGGTACACCATAGTTTTTGTTTTAACATGTATCTAGGAGAAGGCACTACTGTGTTGGCAGTAGAATTGGGTGAGTAGAAAACTGGCAGTAGAACTGGGCAAGCTGCCTGGGCTCAGCAGTCCTAGAAAGCAGCCAGACTAAGACAATGATTATACCAAGCTTAAAACTCTGCTTGTAACTGAGGGAGTTAACCCCTAGAATAAATTGGGTTGGAAGAGAATTTATGGCCTAAAGATGCAATGAAATGACAGTTGTGTCTGAGACTTCCCAATCCTCAGCCATGAGAATGGGAATATTCAGTCATTAATTCATTATTGACTGAATTCTTGTGTTCAGTTAGGCTTTAAAGTTAGAGTTGAGTTTAACCCTTTAATATTTAAACCAGCCATATCTGGCCTAAATATTCTCCCTGTTTTATGTTCAGACTGGTCAGATCTGGCCTCTCACATCTACCTTACAATGTCATAGTGAAAGTTAACAATCACATCATTGAAATCTTAATGCTATGAGATAAAGCATGATTAATTCAAAACAGTTGGACTAAGAATGTATTACATTTGACAGAGTAATCTGAACACTAAAGGGTTAAAGTTTGGTTCAGGTTCAGGTTGCTCATAAGTGGAATGTTTTTGTTGATAGGAATTGAAAAAGCAAGATAGGGTGTAACTATCTCTTCTCAGCATTATTCTTCTATTCAGAAAGGATAATGGCATATCAGCTGTCAATTACCATTCACGTCTGTCTCAATGTATTGTCAAACTGATGGGAGTTTTATGTCAGAGACACTCGGGAACTTCTGGACTTCTTATAACCTTATTCAACACTCACAGTTTTGTTTTTCACTAACTCCAGCTACTGTAACCATTTCGTCAAATTTCTTGAAGATTCTATCTGAGTTACAGATAGTGGTTCATAGATGATGCTATCAATCTTGACTATGCCAAAGCCTAGAATCTTATACTGCATAAATGACTAATGGCGAAGCTTTTTGCTATGGGTGTGGAGGCTAATTGGTTGATGTCCTTCATTGTCAGTCAAAAAAATGTAGTCATTGTACTAGGACAACATACTGCACATTCCGAAATGACATCTGGTATCCTGCTGAGATCTGTTCTAGGTTCTCTTATTTGTTGCATACAATAATGAAATATATGCCAATGATGATGATGAAGCATGTTACTGTGTTGAAATGCAGACATTACACTATTGCTTGCAATAAAAAGAACGGATCTTGTATGCTACAGACCTTTTCTGCAATCTGACCTGAACTCAATGCAGCAATGGGCTGCTAACTGATAGCTCAAACTGGCTGTAGACAAGTACGCCACTATACATTTAAGGAGAAAAAAACCCAGAATTTATTTCCTCCCTCCACATAACCAACCTTAAGAAGTCTGCTGGTGAACATGACTTAAGATTTATTGTCAATAATAATCTGCATTGAATGAACCACATTTCTAAAATCATGGAAAAGACTGAAGGTGCATGACTCATTTAGACCTTTGTCACTCACCAGCTATTTAAAGCTCTGTATGGTTTTTTTCACATCTTTGCATCTCCTGTCTAGAATCCCTATCTTCTCCAGCATATTGATCTGCTGGAACCTGTCCAGAGACATGTAACCAGACAAACACCCTCTGTCAGTCATTAAACATATCTTCTCCAGGGATCAGGCATTGATACATAAAAGTTTGCTTTTAATGATTAATGATCCTCTTTCCAACAACTTCGACCACCTTTTTGAATTCAATACATCGTACCACCCACAGGCATGCTTATAAAATCAAAGCACAGTCCAGCACCCATGACTTTTGGAAACATTTCTTTCATGTTCAGAATTGTTGAACTATGGACTCCCTACATCTATTGTTAACTGTTAGGGCACTATATCCTTTTAAACTCTTAGCTTTCCAGAATTCACCAACACTACTCATTCATGATATGCCTAGTTATCCTTGCTTTTTATGACTCTTTTAATGTTCACTTTCCTCTATTTCTGTGTTTTATTGTGTACTGTGTGTACACTGTGTACTGTGCATATACTTCTAGTTTTTATAGCAGTCTTTCTTTACTTGAATTCTATACCTGCTCCTTGTCTCCTTTTTTAACCTTTTCTGATAAGTTGTAGTGAATCTGTATAGAATAAGCTCAGAAGTATTATTATGTCTGGTGAACAGGAATTTGAACATTTCAATCTACATAATTGCATAAAACTGATGTTTTGTTTGTGTTTCTCTTATTATCAGAGAGAAATGAAATTTGAGTCCAGGCAGTATTTGTTGTCTGAAAAATTACTTGTTGATGTTGACATCAAGTTTAAGAAACCAAGCCCTTCAGAAGAGTCCAAAATAAAGAATATTTTTCAAGAGAGACACAGTAAGCATGATGTCAGTGATGGTGATGATCAGCATGATAATGATTGCCATGATGATGGTGATAGTATTAAGAACAAAAAGAATAAATTTCGTAATCAGGCATCCAATGAACCATACAAATTAAGGTAAATTATTTAATAAACATTTTTTCTAATTTTTTTTCTGTAAACCCAGGAAGATATAAGATATACTGGGGCTAAAATAATGAAAACATTTGATTTTATTCATCCAATTTAGTAGGATGACACAAAAATCACTTGCAATTCTTTCATTTCTCTCATGGCAATTTTACCTAAAGAAAAAATTCTAGAGAGAAATAGGAATGTTGTATAAGTGAATGCAAATACATAGTGATGTAACACATCAAACAATTATTATTAATGATCACTGTATCACAGTATTGACTAAAAAATTGGATGTTGTTATTCACTAATGGTCATGAAGCACTTCCTTGCATTGTAGCTTTCAAATGATGCCACCCCTGCCAGTTAGGTGGGGAAGCCCACATTCCCTTGAATAGAATACCAGTCTGTTGCAGGGTTACCCATTTACAGCTGAGTGAACTGGAGCAATGTGAAGTGAAGTATTTTGCTCAAGAACTCAATGCACTGCTGGTCTGGGAATCAAAACCATGATCTTTTAATCATGAGTACAGTTTGGAAGGGAGGGGCTTAATCGATATCATTAACTGCAACATTTGACTAGTGCTTAATTTTATTGACCTCAGAGGGATGAAAGGGAAAATTGACCTTGGTGGATAGTGCTAGAACAAATATAAGTTCCAAATTTTGGCACAAGGCCAGCAATTTCAGGAGAGGGGCTAAATCAATTACATCGACCCCAGTGTTCGATTGGTACATATTTTATGGACTTCAAAGGATGAAAGGTAAAGTTGACCCTGGCAGGATTTGAACTCAGGATGTAAGGACAGATGAAATGCTACTAAGCATTTTGCCTGGTGTGCTAACTATCCAGTCAGCTTGCAGCCTTTAGGGCTGGAACAGATATCACAAAGCATTTTTGTCCAATGTTCCTATGGTAAATGTTCTAATGATTTATTTGGTCAATCCACAGATGTTGTTTCCTAAATTATATATCATAATGAGTGATGTTGATTGGTATTAGTAATCAACCCTGGGTGTAGTAACATCACTTCCCTTGTATCTTTTTATTCCTGGAAGAACATAAACACTTATTTTATCACTGCTCTCTTGCTGCAGAATAAGAGAGAGAGAGAGAGAGAGAGAGAGAGAGAGAGAGAGAGAGAGAGGGAGATGGGGAGAGAGATGCAGAGGGAGATGGGGAGAGAGAGAAAGAAAGAAAGAAAGAAAGAAAGAAAGAAATTGCCGAACAAAATTAGAGTTCAAACAGCTTTTTTTGAAAGCAATGCTATAGATGGCAACGGCGAGGAATACACTCCACCTCCCAGTAAAAGTGAAAGCTTTTGCAAGATTGAATTGAATTACTCACAAGCTTTGACTTTTGCTGAGTTTTGAATTCCCTATCTCCTCATTTAGTGCATTACCTTGTACTAAGTGAGTCATATTGTACCCCCACCAATCTAAATATCTGAAAAATACAGATATCAGTTCAGGAATAGAGGAATGGTAAAAGTTCTACATCCAAAATAATTTATATATCTGGCAGTGAACTAAAATTATTTCAGAGTAAACTTAATTTAAAAACGAATTTTTATTACCAACCAAGTTCATTGAAATGCATCAAGCTAGAGAGGGAGCCTCTCTGCAGTTGCTCAACCTGCTAGAAATAATAGCCAAATTTTCCTCATCACAGCATACTGTCTTGCAAAAAAAAAAATTGGAAGGGTCACAATTTATGAATACTTTTGATTATAAGTCTGCCTAATTGCCTTTTAATTAACATGAGAGATGACTGGGCTAAACATTATAATGCATATTTTTCCACATTTGAGGATTTTATCTTACATCTTGTTTCAGTCATTGGACTGCAGCCATTCTAGAGCACTGTTTTGAAGGGTTTTAGTCAGACAGATTACTCCCTCCCAACACTTAGTTCTTATTTTTAAATCTGATACTTATTCTATTAGTCTCTTATGCCAAACTTCTAAGTTACAGGGATGTAAATAAACCAACACCAGTTATTAAGTGGTGGGGTGGGGTGGGGTGGAAACAAACACACATATACACACACAAAATTTCCATTGACCAAATTCACTCACAAGGCATTGGTTGTTTATTTATTTCCTTCAAATATTGCAGTCTTAACTGAGTTTATTTTCCTTTTTACCTTTTTTAGAGATTTATCTTGTGTCTTCTGTCGCAAGAATGGTGAACAGAAAGAATTTTATTCAACACACAACCTTAAGGATCAGAAAGGAAATGTGACATGCCCTGTCCTGCAGAAATACATCTGTCCCAGTTGTGGAGCCACCGGTAGGACAGCACACACAAAATTGTACTGTCCCAATGAAAAGCATTACATATCACCAGTGGTCAGTCACTTAACTCCACGGATGAGCTCGGGGAAAAAACGCGCAAAATTCCCGTTATAACCTGTATATCCTTTTTTCTTCGCAACGATGGATAAATTCCTGTTTTTATGATCTTCAGACTTGACCATCAGCACTCAATATCATAGCCATCATTGACACCATAAGGAAATTTCAATGGAATTAGTTTGCTCAACTTGTTGGAAACAGTAGTTCAGTCTTCCTTATAACACATCCCTGCCATCCTAGAAAAAGGGACAGAACACATGGGATATTGTAGTGTAAGATACAATATGTGAAATTAAGATAAGCACCAGAGCTGTTTTAGCAGCATTATAGTTTCCTGGGTAAATCAAAACGCTACAGTATTTAACTGCAAGCCACAGAATATATGGATCAGAATTGGGCCTCTAGAATCTTGCCTAAAGATAGTACTGATGAGCATGACAAAACTGCTGACCTAATTTATTGTACTTACATTATTGAATACTTTTGTTTTTTAAAGCGTCATTAGACATTTGCTGGTCCTTTATTTTTTAATTGATAATTAAGCATTAAAAGATAAAACTGTTTTATGTTAACGATTAAATATAAAATAAACAATTGAGATTAGGAAGCATTACGACACACACTGAAAGTATTTTTTACTTGAAAATCTGGGAAAGATTTCCGTCCCCCCCCCCCACTCTTTTCTCCCAAATTTGTTTATTAAAAAAAATTTTTTTTGCCCAAACCACCCCGTTTTCAGATACACAGATTCGGGAAAATTGCCCCAAATTGGCATTGTCAATTTTTTCCCCCTTTTCCCACCCAAATTCTTCAATTTTGACTTTTTTACCCCCAACACTAACCTTAACTGTACCTACAGAAATGTTTTGAAATTTTTGTCTGAATCATAATGTCTGTATTTTTCTGCATATTTAGGAAAAAAAAAAAAAAAAAAATTCTTAGGAGTGGCTGTGTGGTAAGTAGTTTGCTTACCAACCACATGGTTCTGGGTTCAGTCCCACTGCGTGGCATCTCGGGCCGACCAAAGCCTTATGAGTGGATTTGGTAGACAGAAATTGAAAGAAGCCTATTGTATTTATGTATATATATATATATATTATATATATATATATATATATACATATATATATATATATATGTGTGTGTGTGTGTGTATAAGTTTGTGTCTGTGTTTGTCCCCCCAACATCGCTCGACAACCAATGCTGGTGTGTTTACGTCCCCGTAACTTAGCGGTTCGGCAAAAGAGACCGATAAAATAACTACTAGGCTTACAAAGAATAAGTCCTGGGGTTGATTTGTTCAACTAAAGGTGGTGCTCCAGCATGGCCACAGTCAAATGATTGAAACAAGTAAAAGAGTAAAAAAAAAAAATGGATCTTTACCTCTTGACCTACAGATTAAAAAAATAATTTTTTGTAACTAAACACTTTCAAACTTCGGACACTGGTAGAATGTGTCATATAAAACATCTTTTACTCTTAGCATTTTTGAGAAAAACTTTTGTATTTACGAAATTATTTCACGTTAAAGTTGTCGTATTTCGGTAATTTCAACCAATCAACGACGTGTATTCAGCTGAATAAAATTACTGCTGTTGTTTGTCAACAAGAACTTCCGGCGGTGTAGTTTTCGTTTGTCACTGTTATTTATGACATCGTTCGTGCGTTTGTACTGGTTTTAAGGTTTTAGGGTTAGGGTTGTCATAAATAACAGTGACAAACGAAAAACCCACCGCCGGAAGTTCTTGTTGACAAACAACAGCAGTAATTTTATTCAGTGGAATACACGTCATTGATTGGTTGAAATAACCGAAATAGGACAACTTTAACGTGAAATAACTTCGTAAATATAAGTTTTTCTCAAAAATGCTAAGAGTAAAAAATGTTTTATATGACACATTCTACCAGTGTCCGAAGTTTGAAAGTGTTTAGTTACAAAAAATTATTTTTTAAATCTGTCGGTCAAAAGGTAAAGATCCTCGGCATTTTTGGAATTTTTTTTTTCAGAATCATATTTTCCGTATTTTTCCGCATATTTTTTTTTTTAATTCTGAAAAAAGTGAAAAAAATGAAGGAAATAGGGGTGGAGGTGGTAGTTTAAAAATGCAGATTTTTGCCAATTTTTTTTGCAGATTTGTATTGCCCGTAGCCGAAAAGGGGGGGGGGGTGAAAAAAAAAATTAATTTTAAAAAAGGGTGTTTTTTTTTGGTGGGGTGGTGGGGGTGACAGGCGGAAGTCTTACCAAAATAGGTAAAATATGGTCAGGGTTAGCGATAGATTACTGTCTCAATAAGGTCTCATCCAACCCATACAAGCATGGTAAAAGCGGACGTAAAAACGGTGATGCATCCAACACTGACATCCAATTTTCTAATCTCCTTTGCATTATCTCCTTAGCATTATTTTTTAAAATTTAGCTTTAACACTAATTATTAATAATTAATAACTAAAGGACCGGGAAAGTTCCAATTATTCTTTAGCAAAAATATTCAATAATAAATGAAGTAAAATAAATGATGAGACTCATAGTGTCATCAAAAAAAAAAAAAAAAAAATACGGTCTTTTATAGGACTTTACCTGTTCCAACCAAGACGGTTCCTGCTTCTAGAAATATAAAAGATACTTAGACGATAGATATTAGAGCATCTTTATAAAATATCATATCCCAACCAACCTGGAAATAAACGTGTACCTCAACGATATAGCTGTGACATAAGCCTGGGTTGCCAGATTGCTATTATCATCACTCAACACGACCCATTAAAACATGACATAACATGATTCTAGATTTGTCATGTCTTCTGAGTCCTATGAATGGGACTAATCGCGAGAAGCTTTTTAAAACAATCTATTAACAATTCATTGTTTATTTCTAAGTTGTGGAAAAAAGAAAAAAACTTCTGTGGAAGGAAGATTCGATGAATTTCTGGCCAGCTAAATACTGCAACGCAATTTCAGAATTGATTTTATTTTAGTCATGTCGCTTATTTATATACGTTCTAAATATTAGCAAGATTTCAAGTTCAAATTCAACAGATGGCTGTGTGGTTAAGAAGTTAGCTTCGCGATTGATTTAGGTTTGATCCTACAGCGCGGCACTTTAGATAATTGTTTTCTACTAGAGTCACGAGCGAACCTAATTCTTGTCAATGAAATTGTGTAAACGAAAACCTTTGAAAGCCCGTCTTGGTGTTCCAGTACTTGGATACTAAACTTAAACTGCAGTTTTGATTTAACACGAACTCAGTTTTAGCGTGACATTAACAGAATCCACTCTGTTAGAATCATTTGGATCAGAGTTTGAGATAACTTTCTCAGTTTTTCATTAGGCATAAATGTCGTTGTTACATGTATGAAATAGCCAAGTCAAATCTATCCACTAACGCACCCTCCTATATATAATAAATTCTCTATTCGTCATTCACATAAACCCAAACTCCCATCAGTGTTGTGTTTATTAATACTGAACACACCAAAGATCTTTGGACTAACCTCACAAATCTATTTTAAATAAACTTTCTCATTTAATTCACTCAAACTATTTAATTGTATATAGGATATTAAATATTTCTAATAATTTTTCTTTGTTTATTAGAGAGAGCGTGAGAGAAAGAGAGAGAGAATATTTTTGTTTTCAATTATGTATGAAAATTTCAAAACACACACACACCCCACGCACAAATTGCGTGAAGAAGCCTAGGTCTGAGTAGCCGATTTATGGGTATGAATGTTAGTAAGTTGATGTGTATATATGTGCTGGTTTGTTCGTTACAGTGTAGCTATTATTTCAAAGATCTAAGGACCGCTTGGCCGTGTCGAAATTATAGCTACACTGGATCAAATAAAGGTGCCGAAAATTGTAGTGATGTGTCTGTCGACAGCAAAATGTTATAAACTTACGCACACGCGCATACTTACACACACGTTTGGAAAGTGGGCGGAGTTTAGTGACAAGTCGCTGTTCACCGTTAAATCGAGAGGGTTTGTTATAATTTCTTTGATTGACCCCGTCATTGAAAACATAACAGAAATATAAACACCCCTAATTTGCTAGGTGGTGTGGCGTGCAAGTATAGCTGACTCAATTGCTTTCACTTCTTTACTCGAATTTTATCGAACCAAAGGGAGCCTCTACTCGCCCTCAATCTGCTAGAAATAGCAGTCAAATCTCCTCAACTGTACCCTACCCTCTTAAAACAGAAAGGACAGTTAGGACAATGTTCTAGATTCGGAAAAAGACGGGAATGGTCAAAGTTAGAACATCTATTTTAATCAGAATTTTTGTGACTTGGCAATAACTACTAGTACGGGATCTAAATTTTCTTCCAACCACTTAAAAGTATTTCAAATTTAATTTTTCCAACACTAACGAGATTATTTTATACATGCCAACAGTTTTTTTTCAAATAGATCACAATTTTTATAATCAACAGCTGTAGGTCCACTAATACCTAATTCCACCATACAAAACCTAGCAGTAGTCAGCTTTTTCACCCAGTAATGTAAAAGCAAAATCAAACTGCTAAGAGAAAGAGTACTCCCGTCCAGCGATGTGCCTTTTCTCACGGACACAACCATAAACGGGAGTGACCACAACAACAAATAGTTGCAGCTTCCGTTATGTGGGTAATGGAAGTGTTCAGTTGGCTAAAATTGCATAACTTTAAATGCCTGCAACTTTTAATAATTTGTATTAAGACGCCCCCCCCCCCCACCAAGCAACAAAAAACAAAAAAGCAGCACCCCCAAGAAACAAGAATTACAAAGAAAAAACCAAGAATTATATGGATGCAAACTATTATGTCTTCTCATTAATAAAGGGGGGATGGAGGGTTAAAAATCGCACTAATACTTTTAAGGAAGTTTGGTATTTGTCAGTTTAAGAATCATTGCATTAGTTAGAACCCTCTACAATCGTGAGATACTTTGACTGAAGGGCGCTACAAGTATACAAGCCCCGACTTAACTATTGTAGCAATATTGTTTTCTTCGTTGCTATCTTCACCGTTTGAGAGAAATATTAAGAATTATCTCGTTTGAGATTACAAACATCTTTGGCTAGTTTAACGTTGTTGTAACCACTAACTTGATTGGTTGACATCTAAGCGCGGTCTGTCTCTCTACTTATTTCGCGCCACTGGCCAAAGCCAACCAATCACGGCCTTTGGTTAAGGTCCCATTTCCTAGGCTCTGTTGAGCCACCTTACTTGTATATAAGGGAGTGTTTTCAGTATACTTGCATCTTTGGTTTCTAGTCCTTATGAGGACTAAACCTCTGACCACAGAGCTACTACAGTTGCAGTATATATATCTGAAAGAATATCTATATCAAGAGAAAAATAAGCACAAGTGATTCAACTAATCTCAGCTCCGAGACACAACATCTTGATATTGAACTCTTACACTTCGTGTACCTCATGAACAGTAAATCAATTTCCATCATTAACTCTATGCTCTGTACCTACTATGTTACACGCTTTCACCCTTATTGTATCTGTCACACACAGACACAAACACGTGTTGCATGCACACACGCACTTGCTAGCACTCACAACCTTCTAACATTAATACCAATTGTGAATAAAATCTTATCTTCTCTCAAACAGTGGAACGGCTTTGTCGTCAATTCACCTATGTTCTTTTGGTACTACATTGTATTTATGGCTTGTAATAATTCGTTAAGAATATGACCACGTGCGATCGTATTCCATACACAATGCGACCACGTGCGTTAATATTTCTTACACTATAATGACTGGAAGTAAACTCTTTCGATAGATAGTTGTTACTTGCGTGCTCAGTTTTATTACCGTAAATCCTCAAGTATAACCCGCGCTTTTTCCCTCCAAATTTAAAGGTCATAATCCCTAGTGCGTACTATATACGATTTTTAAAATGAAAAATATTTTCTAAGCAATGTCGAATCTCTATTTACTGTCCGGCAATGTTTATTCAGACGCATTTTGTGATGTCGGACGCGAAAATACCTTAAACTAAGCCTGAAAGCAATGAAGTCACAAAAGTGATTTATGGACTGAATGGATGTCGACTGGAGAAAAGTCGTTCACTAAAGGTGGAAAGGTTTGCGCTCCCGACCTGACTTTAATATGCAAATGGATCGTGTATGCATGGAATGAACTTGATCCCCAGATTATTATAAAAAGTTTCATCAAATGTTGTATATCGTCTGCACTGGATGGTACTCAGGGTGACGTTGTATGCAAAGATGAAATAAATGAAAGTGAATCTTCTGATGTTGACTATGAATCTGACGATGACGGAGATTTACACTACAAGGATGCTGACATGTTTACGAAGGAACAAATGGAACAGTTATTTGATGCTGAAAGTGACGTTGAATTTGAAGGATTTGAATAAATGTTTTTGCTTTTGCAACTGATATGTAAAGGCAATTTACTTAATATTTATTTTTCACTGACATTATTACTGTTATTTCTTTATTTTCTACAAACAAAATGCACAAAAAAGCTACACCTTTGCATTATGTTATGTATACAATAATAATAAAGGAGGTTACCGTATACATTTTTACAAACCAAGGACGTTATATAGACCTTAACTCAAGTTACAGAAGGGGTGCGTATTATACACAAAGTTTAGGTTTTACAGAGGTGCTGCCCCTCCCCCCAATTTCCTGCGTATTATACTCAAGGGTGGATTACACTCGAGGATTTACGGTATACGAGGTCCTTTTGGTATGTTCAATGTGGTTGTGGTTAGAGCAGCTATGGACAACTTTCTGATCGAGATATAAAAACAATTGTTGAGTTTACAATTTTGTCAAAAAATTTCTATGTTTATATAGATATGACATTACGCGTCCTATTCAAAAGAGCACAGATTTTCTAGCTTAGAGCTTTACTAAGTTCCAGTGCGAGTGGTGTGAAGATATTAATTTCTTGGTTCAAGGTAGGAAAAAAAATATGAGTAGCCTCCCCTGATCAATGTTTTCTGTTTAAATTATCATTCATTGATTTTCTTTTACTCGACGTGTGTTCACACAAGATTAATGTGGTGACATCGGTGCTGAAATAGTGGTTTGAATGTGGCACATGTTTTATGGCCCTTACAGCAATTGCAACATTCCGTATTAGTAAAGCGCCTTCAACCTCAAGGGCTTGTCAATGAGATTTTATGGCCCCTCCCAATTAACCTCGCCCAACAAAACAAACCCAGAATCAAAACAAGAAAACCCAAACATGCTTAAATATTGGTTTCAAACTTTGGCACAAGGCCAGCAAGTTTAGAAGAGAGGGCAAGCTGATTACATCGACTCCAGTGCATAACTGGTACTTATTTTATCGACCTCGAAAGAATGAAAGGCAAAGGCGAACTCTGAACGTTAAAGACGGACGAAATGCTGCTAAGCATTATGTCCGGCGTGTTAACGATTCTGCCAGCTCGCCGCCTTAGAATTTATACGCAAAAGGCAGCGAAGCGGTTACATAGGTTGAAACAACTTCCAGTTGGATATTTCGTATAACTAAATAACAATTCGGCCAAACTCACACGCGCTCCAAAATACATTAATGTAAAATTTAAATAGAATTATTTTTGTAGTTTACGTTTAGATGAAGGTTATTCCTTCACCTTTAATCTTTATTGAAAGAGTAAACTATTTGTTATTTTAGCTTTCATTTGTTCCTTTTTTTATTTTGAAGAAGAATCTTTTTCCAAGTCCTTGATTAATTCTTCTCCGGGTTCCAAGTAAATCGCTTTACAAATAATTTCTCTTTTACAGAATTAATGATGCTTGTTCTGACAGAGTTCTTAAACAAGAATACTCTTACAACTCATGCCAACGAATATGTCAGGATAGTTATAACATTTAATTACAAATATTTCGAATTATTAAGTCCATCTTCTATGGTTTTGAACATGCACCAGTCTTCAGAAATATTTTCTACAGAGATCGCATACTGTCTGCTGATAAACAGTAGCTCTTCTGTTGATCATCAAAATCATTTAGTCTGTTTTCCTGCACGGTGGGTGAGAAACGATTGGCTAGCAGAATCTGTAGATATGAGAAATATACTGTATCATGAACTACCATTAAGTTTAATATTTCTAATTTAGTTATAATTCTACCTTTGCTGATAGAAAATGTCTTTCTTATGTGAATACATTGCACCATTAGGAATTCCAAACCATCAGATGTAAATCCTAAGTGATTTCATCATAAAGATTCGTTCGTTATGTTGTCTTCCCTCCTAGTTAAATGTCAGTTGTTTTGCAATTACTTTCATTGTAAGAATCACTAATTTAATGTTTTTCAGATATTTATATTTAATAAAGACATTCAAAAGTCTAGAAGATGTAACCTGAAATGTGCAAATTGGAATTAACTACTAATAGAAGATGTAACCTGAAATGTGCAAATTGGAATTAACTACTAAATTTATCTGCAGCACATACTAATTGATGAAAAAGTAATATGCTTTGTTCTGTGATTTCTTCATATGTCATCAAACCAGATTCTTCTGATGCCACCGACTTCTCACACATTTGAGTTTACTTTGAGAATAAAGAAGTAAGACTTTCAACTTCTCTTAATATTGGTTTCAAATTTTGACCCAAAGTCAGCACGTTCGTTGGGTGGGAGGAAGTCTATCACATTGACCCTAGTGCTATTTATTGTGGTATTTATTTTATCGACCCCGAAAGGATGGAAGGCAAAGTCGACCTCGGCGGACTTTGAGCCCAGAAGGTAAAGACTGACAAAATGCCGCCAAGCATTTTGCCTAACGTTTCTGCCAGTCGCCGCCTTGCACGATTTTCCTATAGCGAAACATCGACTCATTCGTTTCGGAAGTTCAAGAAGCTCAAGATAGAATTATTTCCATTCCCCATTGTTGTTGGTCCAAATTTTAATTTTTCAACTTTCAGTCACATTTGACATGTTTATTTAAATATTTAATTTTATTTATTTATTATTTTCTGTATTTAAAATCCTGTTAAAATCGACTTTGTATTTTATCTTTTACGAGGTCGATAACATAAACTCCCAGTCAAATACTATTTCACTGTGTGCCTGTTAGAAAAACCTTTGAGTTATTTCCCTTACATTTGTTTCTCTTGCGCTCATTTTCCTCCTAAATAATTGCAATTCCAACAAAATAAAGAAACAAAGCAAAGTAAAAGAACACCCTTTTACATTCACTAATGTTACCAAAAATTACAAGGACTAATGTTATTGGAATTACCTTCCTTGCTTGTTGCTTTTAAATTTAAAACAAACTTAGGAGTTTTTGTCTATTGTCTACATGGATTATTTGAAGCATGACTGAAATAAGTAAAAAAATAAAAAATAATGGATAAGTTCATTTATCCAAAGTTTCTCAACTCCATATATTACATGCAGTGGCGTAGCTAGGGTAAATGGCGCCCAGGGCTAAGCCAAAATTTGCGACTCCCCCCCTCACCCAATTTCCAAACCTCTAACCCATCCGACCCATTTTTAAGAGAAAAGAAACAGTTATTTAGTCAGAAAATATTCATAAAATTTATTTATTCAGAAAGTAGACATTGACTATTTTAAAGGAGAGCCCTTCTAGCTTTCTTCGACGCGAAGTTGTCAATGATACAGTCGAAATTGGTGTTCTCCACTTCTCGATCGCTGCTCAGCAACGCAATGTCACGGAGTTTTCTTTGTGTCATAGAAGCTCACAGGAAGGACATGATTAGGTTCAGCTTGCTGAAGGATCTCTCGCAACCAGTAATGGAAACAGCTACTGTCAGCAGAATCTGTATCGTGACGCGAAAGTTAGGGAACACATTCACCTCCATACTGAACGATAAATTGGAGAAGCTCCTCAGGATTTGATATTTGGAGGTGTTCGCGACTTGCAAGTAGCATTTTGCAATCGAGGATTTCTTTGAAAAGTTCGGTTGCATCGATATCGTTGCTGTAGACATTTCCAAAGGTATTGCAACGTGTTCGGAGATCCGCAAAACTGCATCCATCCGAGCACTCCATCTCGTTTCAGATTGCGACTTAAGAACCACAGGCATTATGGCCTTCAGTTTTTCCCGGCGGTGTGTTGAACGAGAAAAGAATACGTAGTGTTTGGATTGCGCCAAAAAATGCAGATGTCAGCAACTCGTGTTTAGCTGCGTGTAGGCCGACTAAGTTTAACGAATGGGTGTCACAATTTACGAATAGGGCCAATTTGTTCTTTTCGTTGATTCTCTGCTGGACCTTGCTTCTGTTCCCAGCCATCACAGCTGCATTATCATAGCACTGGGACCTACAATCTTCCAATGCCATTTTGTCATCAGCCAACTGCTTCAAAATTAAATATTTTGCATCTTTTTCTGCATCCTTTTCTTTCGAGGTCAACTTCAACATACCTTACTACCTGCGAAATCTGCTCACGATGTGCTCTATCAGGCGTTGTGTCGAACATGAGACCATAATATACGGGCCTGCAAATGCCCTTTAGCAGATTCTGATGAACGGCTGTTGCTATGAGGTAAATAAATTTATTCTGAACATCGGGTGAAAGGTAAAATGTCGATCCAGGGTAACTCTCTACATAGCAAAGGTGTTCTTTCATGACGGGATCAAAGGTGGCCAAAAGCTTGAGCAAACCAAGGAAATTACCGATGTTTGGGTCTTCAGTCAACTGAAGTGACTCTATGACCTCGCAGAAACCAAATTCTGAGTTGCAAGAAATTTAATGCAATGCAGAATTCTCAAAACATCACTCCATCTTTGCTTTTCATGGTCGATTTGTGACTTGAGAGCAGCGTCTATGAAACACTTGTTATCGGTTAGATTTCTTTCCACTGTGTGAAACTATCTCGATGATTCTTAGCGTTTTCATGAACCAACATTCACTCAGGCGCTTTCCTGTTCTAATGACGATTGATAATCTGACCGGGAAAAAAGTAGACAACACAAATAGAATGCAGACTTCTTATGAGGAGAATAGAGTAGCCATGAGCGAACACTCTCCTCACCTCGACCTTTTCCCAATTTCCTTTTGAACCAGTTTTTATTTATTGAGCGGTTATTTGTTGGCAAGAAAGGTCCTTCACAGTTCTGAAAATATTTCCAGCTTAGTTTAACTATTTCTATCCTCCAATATTCAGGAACTGTCGCCTTCCCGGTATTCGTGTCAAAATTAAGGAGCCCAATGTCATGCTGTTCGATCACTTCTTCAAGTGCAGTGTTAGTATTTCCGACCGTCTTGATTTCAGGTTTGTTTTCACCGTTGCCAGACTTAAGACAATTGTCTTCTGTGTCGGTTTGAGGTGGACTGTTGCAAGAAGCAGTATTAGACAATAAAATGCGCGGTTGAACTCTAGGCGACCTCTTGGTAGGTTGAAGAACTATTGGCATGTTTTACAAAGAGGGACATGAAGACTTTACCCAACTTCTTAGATTCTTCTGCCTCCAACTTGCGTCTTTTTCGCCCTTCTGCTCGACTTTCTTTTTTAGCTAATGGTCTTTTCATGTTTTTATAACGATTTTCTAAAAGCAAGAAACAATTGATTGAAAAAATCATGAAAAAATCCAAAAGTAGTACAGTGGTAGATTTGCCCGTTAAACACGTCAAAACTATTTATCGAGTTAATTTTTTAAAAAGTTTTGAATTTTTTGGTGGATATTGGAGCAACGTATGTCAATGATTATAATGATCGATGTACAACAGGGTATGACTCACAGACGGCGTTATATGAAGCTTCTAACGCATTGGCTCAATGCGTTACAGCACAAAAGCCAGTTATATGACCGAGCCAATAATCGCATACATTCGATTGAATGCACATTCCTAAGATCTTTTCTATTTTTTAATGTCGTACTTATGAAAAATGACTAAGTAACTATGAAAACATCTTTGCATAGACCATTTTTATTTCAAATATGTTCTAGGTGAGCATATAAGCATCATTCATTGCAAGCAATATAGCTGTATTAAAGCATGCTATGTACAATAACTTTTCTCTCTGCAGATCTGCCCACTTCAATCTTTTTGTATTAGATAGATTAAGTAACGCTGCACACAACGGTGGAAAAATAAACATCCCAAGTCACTGCGGGAAAATAATATCGACTTTTATTTCATGGAATATACTACTTACTTCTCTATAAAATATCATTAAATGATGTGAAAACAAACTCATTCTTGAGAAATTATCTATTATTGAGGTAATATGCTAAAATGACTGCGAAAAATTTAAAGGCACTATTCTTACTTATTACAGCAACTGGGTGAGCATAATGTATGAACGATCTTCGTCAAAGTCAGTATAGCTATGAAGATTAAAGAATATTATCCCGGATAACTTCGCTCTACGTAGATCTACGCGCTTTAATTCTTTTACATCAGATAGAGCAAGTAACACTGCATACCACTGTGGCAAAATAACAATCTCAATTCATCCCGGGGAATAAATATTGAGTTTTACAATATTGAATATACTGTTGACAATTTTTTCTGTATGCGATACAATTTTGACAGTTTCACAATATTTTCAGTAAAAAGCCGATTATTTCGAGCCATTGCAGTGTTGGAAAAATAATAATGCATCAAAATTAAAGATTTTTAATTGGCTGGTTTTGAGTGTGTCTGTTAGAAAACGTGTAAATAAATTTGGCTCATGTTTGCGTTTTAACATGGAAAAATTACTCTGCTTGAAAAAAATCATTTCAGAAACAATCTTTCAGACCCTTTTTGAAACTAAATCTACCACTGTGCATAGGCATAAGAATATCGGCAACATTTACTTACGCAAGTATGATCAACTTTGAGCAAGCAAGAAACGTAACGATTAATTCCCAAGAAGATAAAAGCGCCAAGAAGATCGTCAGAGTAAAGATTAACGGTCTGAAGTTGCCGGAACAACTAATTGTTTGCTGAGAACGTTGACAACTGTCAGCCAAATAGCTATACATATGGACCTTTAAACGTTAAGGGGAAGTAGCTACTTCTGACTAAGCTGCGGGCTAATTTGCAAGGAGGTGTACAGCTCAAATGGCTTACTTGGCTGGTAACCAATTAAAAATCTTGCGAATGGATACTTTGACAAGCGAGTGTAGAGGGAGAAGTGCACCGATGATGGTCTGAAGGCAGAAGGATATTAACTTGCAGGGGTGGGGCACTTTGGTTTACCGCATAGTTCTTGTTTCAAAACAACAAATATCGTGGTGGGGTGGTTTTCTGGAGAGGGTGTTGCAAAATGCGACTAACAATGCATTGGCCCACATTCTTGAGACCACCCACACATCAACAGAATTTGCCTCAGCGTAAATGTATTTGCATGAATGGACTGAAAAGTTTTCCAAAATTAAGTTACTTCACTGATTCATGACTCAAAATAGCCCCCCCCCCCCTCAGGACTGGGCTCATGGCAAGTGCCCTGCCTGCCACTGATTACAGGTAATATTATACCGTATCTTCTTTTATCTTCTATTTGCTTCAGTCATTGGTCTGCGGTTATGTTGGAATACTGTCTTGAAGTATTTTGGATTTCACTTGCAAAATATTTCCCTGTGTTTCCCCCCCCCCCTTTACCTACATTATTGATATAATCAGCATCACTACATCCCATCCCCTTCCCCTCTCTCTCACTCCTCTTTCCGTATACACACAAATACTGATACTTATTTTACCGGTCTCTTTTGTATACACACAGATAGATACTTATTTTATCAATTTCTCTTGTCGAATGGCTATGTTACGAGGACGTAAATACACATTAATCATATGTAGTGATTTAAATTTCTTGAACTATTTTCATAGTAAGCAAGTTACTTATAAAAGATTCCTAACTGCTACATTCATTGAACGTTGTTTCATCAATTTATTGGATGCACATTTGTATATATACTGTATTTCTCCGAAAATAAGACAGGGATTATGTTAATTTTCACTCCGAAATGACGCACTAGGGCTTGTTTTCAGGGGAGTTCATATTTTTTTCATGTACCGAAAAACGACATTATGAAAGAGAAAATTACGAAATTACTAAATAAACAGAAATTATGAAAAGCGATCTACATTTACTTAACGATTTACATGTTCTTTTACTCAGAAACTCATTAACAACAATTTATTGAAAAACAGTCATGTCATCGTCCTCTGGAATGTCATTGTTCTGCAAATCACCGGATTCCAAAATTCCTGCTGAGTTTTGTGTGACTCCATTTCCTGCAGAACTTTCGTTTCCAATCTCTCATGTCGAGCAATAAAGTTCTCATTGAATGAGAAGTTCTTGTCCAGGTAGCCTGCTCGTAGTGCATTGGCAACACAGCTGTCTGTGATTTTGTTTCATGAATTTGTCATCCAAGTCACGATCTCTTGCAGGCTGGCTTTCACAAAATTTCCACTCTGATTTCTCTCCATTCTGATTTCAGTGCAGTCATTAATATCCATGCATAAATGGTCCTTGAATGATTTATTTATTGCAATGTCAAGAGTCTGGAAATAAGCTGTCATTCCTGTTGGTATCATGATTTGATCTATTCTTCTTTCTGCAAGGAAGTTCTTCATATCTTTTGCACAGTGCGTGTTGGCTGAATCCCAGACTATCTTTGGCCTCCTCGCAAAATAAGTGGCAGCATGAAATTGATCCACTTTCTTAAAACTGTCTGTGTGCTCTACGCCTTTTCAGTTTCCAGAACACAGATACCAGAAAAGCGTTCAATTTTATCCTTCCTACCCTTAGTGATGATTAGCAGAAGGACTTTACTTCCATCGAGACGAATTGCCAAGATACACGTAACTCGTAAGCAGTGAAGGGAATGTAGATTGACGACGCACCTCTTTGATCAATTGTCCATTATGATCCTTGGCCCATGAACACTGCAGTTTCATCCATAGTAATCATGTTGGAAAGGCGGTATTTAGAAAAGTGTATCCCATCAACAAACGACTTAAATGCAAGTGCACGTTTAATAATCTCGGTATCTTCCAGTTTGAAGTGTTGGCAGCCTTCTCAGAGAAAGTTCATGTCTCTGAAGGAGACCATCCAGCCAATGTTGCGATGCTTTGAATTCTTCTGGAAATGCACCAAACAGTGGTGCATTTACAAGGGCAAATGCTTGAATATCGGTCCTGCGAACAACCTAAGCCTTTGCTCTCCTGTCAGCAACCCATTCACAGATGACGTCTTCCAGCTCAGAAAATACTGGTCACCGACTTGATCCACACTTGGGCTTCTTTGCATTTCCCTCATCCACTTGTTGACTGAATTTAATTGTAGTCTACTCGTCATTTTCGAACCATTCAGAGATCCAAATTCTTTCCTTTGCAGAAAACAGTAAGATTCTTGCCCATTGATTCCTCCACGATTTCTTTCTTGATTTTATTCTCGATAGAATAACTCCTTCTTCTTGCACTCATCTTGTCTTGGGGTGAAAATGATCTGACAAATGATTTCATCATGTTGTTTTCTGGGAGATTTTTGCCCTGAAAGCAAATGTGCACTTTATTGTTTTTTGCATCTACTAACCAGTACTGACCACTCAGGAAAATGTTGCATGACACATTTGGAAGCTCCAAACATGGGCTGTCGATTGATGTATAGCTTGTTAATATATGAGTTATGAAAGAGACACCAGGATAGATTTTGTGAAGATATTTTGAACAGTGTATACAGCGCAACAAAGCGGTTTGAATCAATGTGAAGAGGCTGCTTCTTGCTTTCGTCTGCCTACCGCTCTCCGCTAGGGCTTATTTTAAGGGAAGGGCTTATGTTAAAATCATCCTGAAAAAATCATGCAAGGTCTTATTTTCGGGGAAACATGGAAAGAAAGAGACCTTGATATTATGTAAATAGAGGAATTTATCTGTAATATAATATATGACAATTATTCGGTTGCCATAATAAAACTCTGAGTTTCAGATGTTGGGGCGGAAACCTGCTCCGGCATCTCTTCAGTTATCGAGGCAATTAAAATATGCTATGAAAATGACCGTTAAACAAAGGGAAATTACTGTGTAATTGACCGTTATTAAAGCAAAAGAACTATTATTAGAATGACCGTTAAATAAGGGAAAAAACTGAAGAGGAGGAAGTAAAAATGCTCAAAGCAATCGCGTATGAGCGTTTGTACATACATACACATGCATGCACACCCACGTACATGTGCCTATATGCATATTCTCACTCACACGAAACACACACATGCGCACCCACACATACGCCAATAGATGCACATATATATTCAACCATGCATGTCCACATATACATGTCCACACGCACTCGCACACGCATGCACATGACCATATGCATACAGTTATATTCAAATACACGTCTAAAAATACGCACATGCTATATGCTCACTCATACTTGCGTGGAACACACACATGCACACCCACAAAAGGCATAAAATGAAACCAGCTGTTTATGCAGGGATAAAAATTTGTGCCCGCTAAATGGAGGTTGCATGTCCGAGACCATCATTTATGAAGCCACCGTAGACTCTACAACCACCAAGGACACAGTTTCGACAAAGAAATATGTGGGTCTTACAGAGGGGAATTTCAAGGCCAGGTACAACAATCACACCTTGAGCTTCAGGCAGTGGGATAAAAGGAAAACAACCAAATTATCCAGTCATATATGGTCCTTAAAAGATAAAGGTGTCAGTTACAACATCCATTGGAAGATCTTAGCCAAGTGTAAAGCCTTACACCAACGGCAGTGGAAAGTGCGGTCTTTGTGATATGGAAAGATTACTCATTGGACCCCACTACGTGTCTAAATTCAAGAACTGAACTCTTTGGATCATGTCCATATGTGGCTAAATATTTGTTACGTTTTTGGTCCCCCCAAGATCACAGATAGAACTTGCTTTTTATATTGTGTCCGCCTACAAGCTTTTTATCATTCCATTCTCTTTATATATATTTTTAATGTATTTTTTCACATATTTTTTTACATATTCAGAGATATTTTTTATTATTTTTTAAAAATATTTTAGAAGTATATTTTAAAAATATTTTTATTGCTTTGTATATTTTTACATATTTTTTCTGTATTTTACCTTTCACCCTGCATTTTTCTTGTGCATTTGCGTAAATAGACGTGTATATGAACTTTTTTATGTGCGCACGCGCGTGTGTACGTGTGTGCTGGTGTGTACACATGTACATGTGTATGGTTGCATATATACGCGGGTGTACATGTGAGTGAGCATGTGTATGTGTGTACATGCGCGCATACGCGATTGCTATGAGTATTTTTACTCCTTTACTTTTTACTTCCTCCCCATCGGTTTTCGTCCCTTTTTTAACGGTCTTTCTAATAATAGCCCTTTTGTCTTAATAACGGTCAATTACATAGTAATTTCCCTTTGTTTAACGGTCATTTTCATAGCATATTTTAATTGTCTCGATAACTGAAGAGATGCCGGTGCAGTTTTCCGCCCCGACATCTGAAACTCGGAGTTTTATTATGGCAACCGAATAATTGTCACATATTGTATTACGCGCACACACACACACACACCACACACACACACACACACACACACACACACACACACATATCGATGCAGATAAATAAAATATTTGTAAACTCAAATTTTAGTGTGGTCATTGTTTGTCCACGCAATCTGTCTCACATTGTAAACGGTCTAAAAAGAATATATGACTGACCATCCACACCGAAGCGCTAACAGCTCTACCACAGTAACAACAATAACGACGACGATCACTGAGCGATTTGAAGAGATTTTTTGAGCTAGAAAACACAAAACGAAACAAGAATGGGACACAAAGCACCTGTT
>NC_043001.1:120967694-120997694 GCF_006345805.1 Octopus sinensis | reverse complement strand
GGTGAGGCTCGAAGAATTGCAGGTGAAGGCGTTCCTAATGTAGAGGGTGTGCTGGTTGGATTCAATGATGGAGGTGCAGTTGATGATGAAAGGACAGGTGTGGCAACAGGGTCTGGAGCCGTGGAAGAATGTGGGTTGGGTGTAAATGGAGGAGGAGAGGGAACTACGGGCCAGTAGACTGCGTAGGTTACGGGCGCGTTTGAAGGAAGGCAAGGGTGGGTTGGGAGAAATAGGGAAGGTAATGGGATCTAGCTGGAGACGACGGAAGGCTCACGGGATCTTCCGACGAATGGGTAGGCTGGATGGATGGAAAAGGAGGGGAAAGGGGATGCAGTTGAGGGATTAGTGAGGGGAAGGAGGGAGGGCGGTAGTGCAATCGATTAGACGAGCGAAGGTAAGGGTAGTTTGGACAAGGGTGGATGAGTATCTACGACGCATGGACGAGAGGGCCAGTTATTGGGACTGGGTCCCGAAATCCTGGTCCCGGCTGCAAGGCGTCGGAGTCGAAGGAACTGGGAGTAGGGGATGGCTCGTTTGGTGTGGGATGGAAAATTGAGATAGAGGTGAGAGTCCGTGGCTTTAAAGAAAGCGGAGGTGATGAGGGAGTGGTTGAGAGGATCAATGGAGAGAGATATCAAGGAAGTTTATGGAAGTATCAGAGATGGTAGAGATGAAGTCAAGAGAAGGATGGAAGTTAGAAAGGAAAAAGATGAAAATGGAGAGCTGTTCGCAGGAGAGAAAGGTAGCGTCAATGCAGTCGCCTATATAGCGACCGTACAGCTCTGGGGTCGGTCCGGAGAAATGTGAGAAGATTTGGGTTTCAACGTCACCAACAAATAAATTGGCTCATTTTCATCCCAATAGCGATGCCAGTGTGCTGCTGGTAAATCTTTGCCGCGAACGCAAAGCTGTTGAGAGTGAGGACGAGTTCTGCTGGGCAGAGAAGCGTGGAGGTGCTGGGTGTGGGGTCGGGGCGACGGGCGAGGAAGTATTGGAGGGCTAAGAGGCCGCCGTTGTGTGGGATCACAGTGTACAGGGATTTTATGCCCCTGGTGAAAAGGAGGCACGAAGGGCCAGGAGGGAAGTAAAAGGAATTGAAGAGGCGAAGGGCGTGGTTAGTGTCATGTATATGAGGCGGGTGGGTAGCGACTGAAGGGGGGGAAGGATGAGATCGAGATATTTGGAGTTGAGTTCTGTGGGGCAGTTACAGACCGAAACAATGGGGCGGCCGGGGTTGCCGGGTTTTTTGTATTTTGGGAAGAAAATAGATGGTGGAGATATGGGGTGTTCGGACGATGAGGTTGGTGGAAGTGGGGGTGGGGTGGAAGATGAGACGAGGTCATGGATGGGGGAGGACACGCGCTGCTGGTAGGAAGGGTGAGGTCAGAGGGGAGGAGGCGATAGAATATGGGGTTCCGAAGCTGACGGAGCGCTTCCTCCTTGTACAGGTCCGCATGCCACACCACCACTATTCCACCTTTGTCTACCGGCTTGACGACGATGGATGTTGCGAAGGGCGACCAATTCAGTCTGGGTGATGTTGATCGGGAGAGATCTTTTTTGAAATTGAATCGGTCGACCAGCGCGTTGCAGTCATGCATGAACAAATCCAGGCTGCTGAACTGGCCTGGAGGCGGTGTTCAGTTGGGATGGGCGGTGCCCCAGCTCCGAGAAGCACCCCCGATTGTCGTGACATTGGGTGGACGTGTGGAAAAGCGCGTGCAGTTTAATGCGACGCAGGAACTAGCTGACATCGGTGTGGGTCTCGAATTCGTCGCAGTGGGACGTGAGAGGTGTGAAGCAGAGGCCCTTGCCGAGGAGTGAACGTTCAGCAGCGGAAAAGGGAAGGTTGGGTGGTATAATGACTAC
The DNA here is from genome assembly GCF_006345805.1 of Octopus sinensis. Taxonomy (NCBI): domain Eukaryota; kingdom Metazoa; phylum Mollusca; class Cephalopoda; order Octopoda; family Octopodidae; genus Octopus; species Octopus sinensis. The sequence goes on along the minus strand of NC_043001.1, from coordinate 120,995,825 downwards.
AGAGAAGGAGGCGAGCTGGCAGAAGGGTTAGCATGCCGGGCGAAATACGTAGCCGTATTTCGTCTGCCGTTACGTTCTGAGTTCAAATTCCGCCGAGGTCGACTTTGCCTTTCATCCTTTCGGGGTCGATTAAATAAGTACCAGTTACGCACTGGGGTCGATATAATCGACTTAATCCGTTTGTCTGTCCTTGTTTGCCCCCTCTATGTTTAGCCCCTTGTGGGTAATAAAGAAACAGGTATAGTGACTACAGCGCGTGGGAGCGGTGTGGTGGTGGTGGTGTGATGTTGGGAAGAAGGGTAGTGGAGGTGTGAGAAGAAGGATTGGAATGGATGGGTGGGTCCAGGTGTATCTGCAGTGACCCGTTCAGTTACAATCGCGGCGGGAAAGTAAAAAAAAAAAATACTGTTTCGAACTTCATGCAATAAAATTCTTAAGTAATACAGCTCTCACGCCTTTAGTGTGACAACGCAACGCGATGAAGCGTTTCTTCTTTGTAAACGTTCAAATGGCCTTCAACTTTTTTTCCTTACTTTCTTCTTTGCCATTCTTTGTTACTACTGTTCTAAATGAAATACAGGGATACTTCAGCATCAGGTAATGTTTTTGCAATGTCATCATTGATGCACAATGAAAAAGAATTCTGTCAATGTTGTTCTTATACGTCGTTCATTGACAGCCATATATATCCTCATAATTTCTAAGCAATATTCTTTGTTCATCTGGAAGATGAACTTGCAGTCTCACTATTGCAGGTGCTCTTTCATGAACTGAAAATCCTAAAATGGATGCAACTGCTTCGGATGGCACAATATACCTACCCATTAGATATTGACTAATTTCGTTATCATTGTTTATTTGAACAGCAGCTTTGCAATGGCATTTTGAATGCTCTTAAAAGGGTTTCATTATAAGGTACAACCTATTTATTGTTTCCCCCCATTCTTATGAGATTCAACTCTTCCCATTGCAACTCATCTTCATCTATAAAAAGACAGTCTCTCTCTGCTTTTCTGTCTTTTGATTAAGATGATAAAGATTAATATCTTATTTGAAATAAAATAGTCATTTTCCCCATTTTAAGAAATAAAAACAAACAAGTTCCTGTAATTCAAAAAAATATAAGGAGAATTTGTGTCTTTCAAGACGACAGCACTCGACAGTTGTATTAAAGAAAGTAAGAAAAAAGGACGGACAACAACTCTTTGAAGTCGAAATTTTCAAATGAATTTTTTTTTAAGGGGAAATGACTATTTTATTTGTAATCTTTATCATCTTAATCAAATGACAGGAAAACAAACTTAGAGCTTTTGTATAATATATATATATATATATATATATATATATATATATATATATATATATATATATATATATATATATATATAAGGGTAGCGAAAAATTCAATAGAAATTTTTTCGCCAAAGGTAAATGTTTTTGATTTCTGAATTACTACTATTTAGCGGTTTGAGTATGGCTGCTCTTTCTGGTGAGACGAATGGCCTACCAGGGCCATTCCTTTATATTGTTGAAATTATATATATATATAGAAAACACAACGCGAGGACGTGGAACAAACATAGTATTATTGGACGCTCAGGAAGGAGGGGAAGAAGGAGGGTTTTTTAACGTTTTGAGCGGAGCTCTTCGTCAGAAACATAGGAAAAGGAAAGATCCAGAGAAGGAGGAACTCGTTGCCGAGTAATTTTCAGAATAGAATGCCTTGACAGACTTTTGGAAGAGCACACCCACCAAAACACAAACACATGCATGTGCGCGCGCGCGCACACAGACACACACACACACACACACACAAAATCTTTTATTTTCCACTTGTTTCAGTAATTAGACTGTAGCCGTGTTGGGGTAACACACACATATTCCATCCATGACCATCTTGTTTTTTCTAGGCATTGCGTACCTAGAATATCCAATATATCCATTTTTGCAGACGGCATTGTGTGAATTGAAGTAATTTGGCTTCTATTTCTAGCAGGTCGAACTACCTCCTAGATACTTCCGTGTCGGCTGGGCACGAAGAAAAGTTTTGTCATCGGTGGAAAAGAGGAGGATGAAGAAAAAGTTTTGGCTCGTGACGTCATATGTTTTGATCACGTGAACCAGAGCAGTCGGAGTTGCGTTAGTTATGGCGGCTGCCTTGAGTTGGACGGATGAGGATGCTGCGCCGAGCGGCCGGGACGGAGACAACGACAGCAACAACAACAACAATAATAATAGCTCTAAGTATCGACAGCAGAGCCCTTATTCTTCTCCTTCACCGCCTGGTGATGTCATTGAAAGATCAGCGGAACAGAACATCGTCGAGTTTTTACCCCTTTCCACGTCCTGGACTTTTTGGATCGATAAGTAAGTGAGAAAAAGTTTTATTTTACTTTACAAATACTTCTTTTCTTCCTCAAATTACTCGATTCACCTTCAGTTTGCCGACCAACTTTAACAAACATAAACCCTCCCCGCCGTCTGTTTTCGTATTGTTGTTTTTGTGCTTTGACTCTCATCCTTCGACTTTCTTACTTTCTTTTTGCCAATTCTATCCTCTTTCGTTTGTTTCAAAGCTTTAAAACGTACGAAGCAGTTTTATTTACGTAATAAAAGCGAAAAGTATCTTTTCCGTAGCTACAACTATCTTAGCATACTTTTATAATCCAGTTTTTCTTTTAAAACTTCAACCAAGATCCAGACAGACTTATTTAGATGAATTCTTTTCAAACTAATCTCTTCTTCCTTTATTTCTTACCGACTTCATTTGCAGCTTGCGATGGCAAATAAGAATATTTTACCTGCTCCGTTGAAATAAACATTTTAAGAATATGTAGTGTTTGTTTAGATTTTGTGTCAAAATTAGCTCGGTCTGTTTATAAATGTATATATGCATTCTATCGAACCCACTAAGTTAATAAGCCGGCAATTAGCATTAAGCAAAGAATTATAATTAATATTCTGAGATTGATTGGAACCAACCAATTTTGATATCATCATCTGTGATTACACACACACACACACACACGTAAGGCTTCTCTAAGCCTCACACCAAATAGATGTATGAAAAAATTCTACATGTATTTTGTATTTTGTCCTTTCGTTTGTAAATTGCAATATGTATACACAACCCAGACATACATGCATATGTAACCGATCGGTAACGCTTCATAATTATAAACGGCTTCTATGTGTGTGTGTGTGTGTGTGTGTGTGTGTAGAAGGGAACTGAGACCATACCGTACCGTGTTTCAGTTTCTGTGGAGTCTTTCCATAGTAATATCTTTATTAGTTTTCTTTCAGTTGGCATTTTTCACTCCCTGAGTTGCTGGATCCACTTCATAAACAGAAGTACTACATTTTCCAGGAATAACTCAAAATAAATAAATGTATGTAAATTGTGATGTGTGGCAGTATGTATGTGCCCACCAATTTTTTCAGGTTAAATTCCGATATAATCGTAATTTAGGCACTCTAGAAGATATTTGTAGAAATTTCATCAACAATTAATCATTTTCCTGAAGGTTATGAGGAAACAAAGCCGACTCGTGTGAATTTTTCCGAAACTCGCGAAAAAAAGTTTTCATCACAAGTTCCGATATAATCGGAGTGTACACCATCTGAAGCATATTTAAAAACACATTCATTAATAAATACTAATTTTTCTACAGTTATAAGGAAACAGTTATGAAGGAGTGAGGTTTAGACTTGCACAGGTATGTCATGTAACAGTAGTAAAATATATCAATGCTTATATTTACACAGAGCAAATATTATTCGGCATAGAAATCAGTACGCTGTGTGTGTGTGTATAATGAATATTAAACTTGACACGACATCGGTGGTTCAGTAATTGTAGAATCTTCTCTCACGTGAGAGGTCCAGGTTCGATTCCTGGCAAATGCACATTGTTATCGTTTGTAGATCGGTTCTAATTACTTGCTGTAATAGGATTCTTGTCTTTATAAATAATCAAAACCTTGCCATTCAAATTATATAATATAGTGGTGTAGCCCAAATTAGAAAATAAATAAATAAAAGGTAGTGACATGTAGACCTCAAAAGTAGGTTTAATTCGTTACCTGTTGCTGGAACTACTTACCTTGTTTCCCCCCCCCCTCGTCAGTTTGTCTAGAACCTCCTAGTTTTTACACATTAAACTGTTGGCAATGGCCAGTAGTTCTTAGTCTTACGACAGTGTTGTCTTAATTGCCTCAAATTTCTTATTCTTTGGACATTATTATTAATTAAGGTAAATGTGGTGGATTAACAGAATCGTTAGAGCGTCGGGAAATGTCTTAAAGTATTTCTTCTGTCTCTTCACATTCATAGTTCAGATCCCGTCAAAGTCAACTTGGTTTTTCAGCGGAATTTTACTTATATAATTTTGCCATATAATCCCTCATAACTTAAAAAAATTTTTTTTGAGTTTTCAGAAAATTTTTGCGAATTTGTGTTCTACGGGAATTAGGCGGAGGTAAAGAATACGCACACCATTCGTTTTCGGCCTAACAAAAACTCCAACCCTAAACACCGGCTGTGCGTATTCTTCACCTTCGCCCGGGAATTCATACGATTATGAAAAAGCAAAAAAAAAACCCAACAAATTTTTGGTGCGTGATTTAAGGGCTATTTAGCTGTTACTTTTAGCACATCTCACGACCTCCTCCTCATTTGTTCGTCACTCTAACGAATTGATATTTTCAATATCTTTCTCCCTCCAAATATATTTAATGGTCTTTTGTTGGGATTGAAAGCCTAAACTTCGGTCTGTCCGTATTTTATTAAATTGAATAAAAAAAAAAAAAAATTCGAAAAATTAAAATTGCTTTTCATAATCGCTTCAATTCCAATGTGTAGAATACAAATTTGCAAAAATTTTCTGAAAATTCCCCCAAAAAACAAAATAGTTATGAGGGGTTATAGGCTGTTCTTGAAGCAGAGTTCCGCCGGTCTTCCATCCTTTCGGGTCGTTAAAATCTTGGTGATGTTTCGATGCTTTGCCATCGGCGGCGATCGATGTAATTGACTGACCCTTTTTTCCCCACCCAAGTTTCAGCTCCTGAAACCAGCGTTATATCTATGAAGGCGATAAGGATGGGAGAATCGTTAGGGCGTGGGACACAAATGCCTCTTTGCGTTCTGGGCTCAAATCTTGCCGAAGTGAACTTTACCCTTTGTTTTTCATTCTTTCGGTTTCGATGATTAAGTAATAGTCAGGTACTGAGTTCGATTTCATCTTCCAAATTTCAGGTTTTGTGCTTATAAAGAAATGACAATGATAATGGATAATAATAATTTTTTTTTTTTTATCTAATCACCAACAGTAATTTTCTCCATTATTTCTGTATACAAAACGTGGAACGTTAAGACTTGGGATTCTGCAAAAAACGTGTCGGGGAGGACAGATGAGTTATATAAAAACAGTGTAGGTCATGGACGCAATACAAAAAAGATACATTTAAGATTTGTGTAAAATTAATGACACGTAATTACTTTATAAATAATTAAAACTATAAATATCATAAAATAAAATACCCAATAATTTAAAGTATATTTGAAAATAACATATATTTAGGGATTTCCCACCTACACTCCGGGTGAGAGAAGTCACTTGTTAAGTGGGATTCTTGGAGTATCCCAAGTGTCTGCTTGCCAGCCACTATTCATATTGGGACAAGTTGTATTCTTCAAAAGCGTCACTCAACATTCTGTGTGGGGTAAGACAAAAAACCATGCTCCTCGTTTGGATCTTTCTGCTTCAGTGTGTGTTAGTATCGTAGATGAAGTTAAAAGGAAAGTTTAAACGTCCGAAAGCGAAAACTGTATCGTTATACTTCAAATTCACATTGGGATTAATATTTTCTTTACACTTCTTTATTCGTTTATAGCTTTTGCTTTGTATCTTTTCCCTCAGCTGTCTTTGTGGCAAGTTAAAGAAATCACGATTCTCATCATTATATTTTTATTGTGTGGGCAATGTCCTTTGTAAATGGCTTCGTCTGCTCAATTTCCCATTTAGGTTAATCTGTATTAGACTAGAGGCATGTTAAATGTCAATTGAAAAAGAATCAGGGTCGTCACATTGTGCCATTTTCTTTATCCTAGAATTCAAAGGCACCGTTGTCGGTGTTGTTTAATCATAGTTGAACCCTTGATGGGGCAGATTTTTGATCAAAGCCATTCCAGTTGTTGACTATCCTGTTTTTTAGGGCTATGTAAGACTATATTATTTAATGAGTCTTTTATTTAAGGCGATAATGTGTGATTTAAGGGCAGTTTAGTTGCTGTTTCAAGCAGGTCGAGCTCAGGTAAAGTGGCTTTAAATACCTCGCCATTATTACATGCTAAACTTTCGAAATATATTTGGGGCATTGTATCGATGTAGGATGGATTTTTTAGCTTGAAAGGAGGGCGTGGATCTTATTTAATTACATTCATTTAGGACTTGTGTTTAAAATGTTGCTCGGGGCGATTTTTATATTCCATCCTCGCAAGGCTTGATAATGTAAGGATGATCCAGTTTCCTGGAAAGGAAGGGTCGATTTAATCAACTGTGCTCGTCACGCCGAATCAGCAACTTTCATTATAATTTCGAAAAGTCGGTTAACTTTAAATAAGTTAGGATCGTCCCTGATGAGATAAGAATCCTAACATTTCGTGAAAAGGAAAAACATTTTTGCCGACTCAGACCATCGGATAGGGAGGTTATATTTTCCCATAAATCTGTTCAAAGATGAGTGACAATGACGAAAATAGCAAGAGTATATGGGTTTCATCCTCATTACATAACTCTCAGTCGGAGAATGACAGTTGAAAGAAGGCACTTGCCCTTGCTGTCAGATCCTGGATTTGCGGGGTTTCTTTGATTGGGTCCTAGTCACAGGCCCTCCTGTATCAGGAAGATTGTATCATCACATATTTATGTACTATATTCTATCTTATTCGTTTTTCTTTCTCATTCTATTTTCGTCTACTCGCCCACCTCCTATTTTGTATAAGATGTTTATTATTATTATTATGAGTTCAAATTCTGCCGAGGTCGATTTTGCCTTTCATCCTTTCGGGGTTGATGAAATGAGTACCAGTTGAACACTGGGGTCGATGTAATCTACTAGCCTCCCCCTCCTCCAAAATTTCAGGCATTGTGCCTTTAGAAGAAAGGATTATTATTATAGTGGTGAATTGGCAAAATCGTAATAGTGTCAGGAAATGCCAGGCAGTATCTATTCAGATTGTACGTTTTGAATACAAATCTCTCCAAGGTCAACTTTGCCTTTTCCTCTTTCCGAATCGATAAAATAAAATACCAGTCCAGTCGTAGAGATGATGTAATCGACTGTCCCATCCTTCTGCCTAAACATTTGCACGCTATGTGCCAAAATTTGAAACAGTCGACTGATTTTTTTTAAAGTTCCATTGATGTACAAAAGATATCAATAAAATAAAACATCAATCGTGTCGAAGTATAACTTATTACTTTCACTTTCGTTAAAAACTTTACCTCGGGACATTCTATGGGTAATGTATAACTTTCGCTTTTTGCTGGTGATTTCCCCTATCCTGACTTTTCAGTTTCTCTATCTAGAGCAGGGGCGTAGCCAGGTTCTAAAGTTAGAGGGAGCGAATACATAAAAAAAAGGTAAAACGGCACCGTGACACATACCAAACTGTTTTTAACTTTTATGTTGAGCGAATCTTCATTCTTAAATTTCATGTTTCAATGCCATTATGTCATTATGTATGAAACTTATAACTACGGATGCAGATAACTAAATAGTTAAGAAAAATTGTTGAAAAGGCGCCAATTTTGAAAAATGTGTTGGGAGTGGAGAGCGGTCGCGCACTCTGCTCCCCTATTGGCTGTGCCACTGCGTGAAGGGCTCCAAACCTTTTTCGGTGCTACTTTAGCGTGCAGATATTGTCTGCAATATCTAGTCTGCACTGTGAAATGAACTGATTTGGGTTAGGGTTAGACTGCACGCTAAGGTGTAAAAAGGCCAGGTAGACTGCACGCTTTAGAAGTACCGCTTTCCCTCATACTCACCCTACCCCCGCTCGCAACTGTTTGAAAGAAATTTATCCCCATTCCCCACTCTCTTTCGTTCAGTAAATTGAGTTGACACCTCTGTTGCAGGAAAAGGGATGAAAGGGAAATTTTAAAATACTGTTTTAAAACATTATTTAGTTCAAACAATAATAAAAATAGCACAAAGTATATTATTTCATTTCGGGACTAATGATGAACAGATATCAGAATGGAGCTCCAGAGATCAGCATTAGACTACTTAACTCTTTCAGCAACACAGTAACAATTAAGAAATATATGGTTAAATCAGATTCGCTAAATCTAAGGTGGTAGGAAGAAGAAATAAATATTTTCCTCACACAACTTTAGATTAAAAAAAAAAATTACAAATTCAAAATCGACAAATGTAGCCCCTTCCTTGATAGACGAACTTTACTCCCGTTTGGGAATTCTTCTGCGTAGTTGCCATTTTTACATCTGTGTTTATTAGTCAAGCGCGTAGTGGTGATTCTCTGGAAGGTTATTCTTATTTCTTCATAATTTATAATTGCAAACAATGGCTTGAAAAGCCGAGGACAATTTTGCGTAACCTCTCTCTCCCCCCCCTCTCTCTCTCTTTCTCTCTCTCACACACACACACATTTGACAACCAGTATAGGTTTGGTTTCGCCTCCGTAAATTAGCGATAGAAATACTGAAGTCGATTTGTTTGACTGAAATAAAGGTGTTGCCAAGCGTGGCCGCAGTCCAATGACTGGAACCTGTGCGCGCACACACATCCTACGGCGTTTTCAGTGGTGAAAGATACTCAAAGATACCCTAATACGTTGTGAAGAGTCACTCGGTCTTTCGCATACACATTGATGTTTTTATTTTTATTACGAGAGTATTTATTTATTTCTGTTGCAAAACCGTAAAAAGAATAGGTTAAACACCCAGATCGTCGCAGTTATATCTTCACATCATTCAATCGATTATAATTGTAACCCGTTTCTGTAAGATTAGCTCAGAGCTAACGACGGTGTAGGACCTACGCGGTTGATTAATCTACTGGAAATAGCAACCAAATGCTCCTAAATTGACATCTTACCTTTAAAAAATACCCTTACAGGTAAAAAAAAAAGAACAAAAAACAAGCAAACAGAACATTAGATAATGTACTCCTGAGGATATTGTATAGAAAAAAGACAAAATGATCACACCTGGAACATTTCTGGATATAGGTTGGCTGAATTAGAGTGGTCCGGAAACTAAACATAATAAAATCTAAACAACAAGACGATCTTATATCTTAGCCAATATACCACCACCATTAGTTGTAGTTTGCCTTAACACGAATTGGAAATGAAATGCATTTTTATTATTATTATTATCGAGTGTGATATGATAGATGTGGAGTGTCGGTGGGAGCGTGGGGAAATGGTATCGATTAGGTTTTCTTGTTACGCACATTGCTGAAGTAAAATCAACAGCAGACAAGTTGAATGTCTTCTCAACTGGGGGCAGATATGTCGTTCTGTGGGTGTGTAACATAAAACGGCAGCTGTGAGCAGTGACTTCGGTAATAAACTTTATTTCTTCTTCTTGGTGCGTAATTCGTAATCAAACACTAAACGACTCTCTCTCTCTCTCTCTCTCCCTCTGAACGCGCGCGCGCATACCTGTTTGTTTACGTCTGCAAGCGTATGTATGTGTGTGTGTGTGTGTGTATATATATATATATATATATATATATATATATATATTGGAATATCTGCTACACATGTTTATGTATCTATATATTAAATGTACATATATATGAGCATATCTGTGTATATATCTTTGTACGTATGCGCATTTATGTGTATACGGAGATATATTAACACATATTTAATATAATTTTTAACTTTAAATATATATATATATATATATATAATTAAAATCACAATAAGGGTGAAAACAATTGACTATTAATTAATAACATCAACTTAAAACACCAAGTGGCCCAGCGTAAAAAAACTGTGATACAATAAAAATTATTAATACAAGTAATAAGAGAGGGACCACATGTGGTCACTCTAACGCTAGAAATAGATCCACAGAAATGCGCCAAAAATGAGGATATTTGAACGTAACTGCAAGTATAATCGGCTGTGCCGTTCGCCTTTGCTCGGCTTCGTATGGATTTTGGCGTTCGGTTCAGCAAATTATAGTTTTGATATACTCTACCGAGGATTCGAAAATGATTTGTAAGTAAAATTACACAATCTATTAACGATGAAACAATTGTATAGAGTTAATCCATTTTTTCGTTATTTTTCATTTGTCCTGCCCGCTTACATTCTTGGCGTGTTGAATTAATGCTTGAGAACAATTCTTTAGTGGTGGATTCCCTTTGCGGATCTATTTCTAGCGTTAGAGTGACCACATGTGGTCCCTCTCTTATTACTTATATATATATATATATATATATATATATATATGTATAGAGAGAGAGAGAGAGAGAGAGAGAGAGTGAGTTTGTATCTATGTATGTCTATTTGCATATGGGCATGTATGTATAAACAGCGGTGAGTTTCTTCAATTCTTCCTCGAAGTGATGAGTGTTCATCGTTTATGCATATCACATTTTGGAGCCCATATCTTTTCAGTAAGTTTCTTTCGGTGTCACATCATTTTTAGCTTTCAATTTAAAGACCTTATTCGTAATGCAGTGTTGCACCTGTTTTCCAGCGCTCCGTGAACCTGACAGCTTTTACCATCTTGCTTCATGTGCAGCATATAGCCCAGGGTGAAAACTACGTACGTTAGAGTACTATGCACTTTAAACACATGCTATACTACAGCTTATGTACATTATGTACATAGACATGTATGTATGTATGTATGTATGTATGTGTGTATATATATATATATATACATATATATATATATGCATAGGTCTATGCATATATAGGTGTATATGCATAGGTCTATGTATATATAGGTGTATATGCATAGGTCTATGCAAATATAGAGGTACATGCATAGGTCTGTGTATACATAGGTGTATATATATATATGCAGGGTGTGTAAGATATTTGAGGACACATGTTTATAAAAAAATAGATATATAATAACATAATAAATTTATATATCATAAAATGCTATGAGGATAAAAATAAACCTTCTTTTCTATAAGGTTATTCAATAAAGCCATCTTCAACTTCAACAACTGCTTCTATATGAGATCTAATTTATCTACATGCTCAAATCAAGTGGTCCTGGTTCATTTTGGACATTACTCTGACTATGGCAGTTTTTAATGAATTTTTGGTGTTTTGGGTGTGTTCATTGAACTCTCTCTCAACAATGCTTCACATGTAATAGTCCAATTGATTGAAATCTGGGGAATTAGGAGGCCAAATGTTAAGTTATGTGATCGTCAACATTTTCAGCCATCCATTCCTGTGTTACTAGAGCCGTGTGTGATAGTGCAGAGTCTTACTGAAACACATATGGCCTTCCCTTGCATACACTTCTATCCAGGGCTTAACAATTGTTTCCAGGACCTCAATGTAGGCAGCAGAGTTAACTCTAAGGCCTTGTGGAAAGAAGTAAGGAGGCATCACATGTCCTTCATTGCTGACAATCCCTAAAACCATGACAGTTGCAGGAAATTTTGTATGCATAACACTTGGAACTTCAGAAGGTTCTGCACATAACCATCTGTCATTTCTTCTGTTAACTTTTTGATCTTGGTTGAAGTTTTTCTCGTTTGAGGAAAACCAAAACGAATCTTCTGCTAGATTTTTCAGTTTCTTTAGGAGCCTTTTAGATCTGTTGTAGTAATTTTCTTTTGCTTTTCTGACAAATTGATCTTTCCTTATCATATAAGACATATAAGACTATGATGTCTTTGTGGACAACGTTTCGGACTGTTCCTTCTGACACACGGAGATCTTTTGCAACTAACCTCACAAACTTTCTGGGATTGTAATCAATGATCTGTTGAACTTGCTGAATAAATTCAGGTATTCTGATGATTTCAGAGCATTTAGAATGCTTTTTATGCTTTGATACTGGGGATATATATCCATCTTCAGTCTCTAGCTCCTTACAAATTTAGTAGACAAAAGATCAGGCAACTTTTAAAAATCTAGATGTTTCTAAACTGCTATGCCCAGCCTTTATAACCACAATAATAGTATGCCTCTTCATTTCTTGAGTAAGCAGAGGGTCTGCCACTATTTTTTGAAACAAAAATTTTACAAAGTTAGTAAAAAATTCAACAATGACCCCAAAAAGATGTGTCCTTAAGTACGTTACGCACCCTGTATATATATATCGATCGTTCTTTATGTTGTTTGTCTTGGTTTCCATTTGTGTCTTTCGTTGTTTGAAGAAAAAGCTCATATTCCATGTATTCGTACTTCGTATTTTTTGTTGTCCAAGTTTCGTGATGTCCTGTACCCACATATGCATGTATATATATATTTATACATGTAAGTATGTACATAAACATATGTATATACGCATATATATATTATATTATTATATGATTAAACACCATGCATCCTCTTCCAAGTAAGTTTTATCTTAATAATTCTGATACGCACTCTATACTATTTTTTACTCTTTCGTTTTTTCCTCTCTTCCTTTCTCTTTTCTTCTGCCTCCCCTTCTCCCCCTTCTGTTTTTTTTTCACATATCCTATTGCCAAATATTTTCCTCTCCCTTTCACATTTCTCTGCCTGTCACTCTCTCTCCCTCTCTCTTGCTCACGTGGCTGCCATGTGACCATTGGCCATCTTCCTTTCTTGTGTTTCTTTGTCTTTGTATCCGTTGTAGCTGAATAAAGGAAGACATGTTCTTGTCTGTCTCCTGTCCAAGCTTGATTTACGTGTTCACCACCACAACCTCGTTTAGGCTTAGCAGTCCTTCCTGTTTATTTTCACTCTCCTGTTTGTGTTACCACTTTTGATCCCCAGCAAAATCCCAAATTTTATTTAATTTGCTTTGTGGGAGCAACTGTTTTATCGAAAGCGTATCTTGTTTTTAAAAGCTCGAAATATGAGAGTAGAAAAACAGTCAACAACTGATGAAGGGTCATTCTTTATTTTGTTTTCTGTTTGTGTCTTTCGTTGTTCGCAGAAAAAGTTCATATCCCATGTACTCATACTTTGTATTTTTTGTTGTATACGTTTTGTGATGTCCTGTGCCCACATATGCATATATACGTATACATATATATACATATACGTATGTATATATGCATTTATATATCTATACACACATATTTTTATCTATTTATGCACCTTTTTCAAGCCTAGCCAGGCTCATGGGCCCGGTTTCCCGGTTTCTGTGGCGTATGTGTTCCCCCACTAGCTGGACGGGATGCCAGTCCATCACAGCAACACTCAAAAAACAGGCAGAAAGAGTGAGAGAAAGTTGGGGTGAAAGAGTACAACAGGGGGCGCCACTAACCCCTGCCGGAGCCTCGTGGACCTTTAGATGTTTTCGCTTAATAAACACACACAACGCCCAGTCTGGGAATTGAAACCGCGATCCTCTGACCACGAGTCCGCTGCCCTAACCACTGTGCCATTGTGTCTCTATATATACCTATATATATAATATATATATATATATATATATATATATATAATATATATATATATATATATATATATATAATATATATAATATATATATATATATATATATATATATATCATCATCATCATCATCATCATCATTAGCGTCCGTTTTCCATGCTAGCATGGGTTGGACGGTTCAACTGGGGTCTGGGGAGCCCGAAGGCTGCACCAGGCCAGTCAGATCTGGCAGTGTTTCTACAGCTGGATGCCCTTCCTAACGCCAACCACTCCGAGAGTGTAGTGGGTGATTTTATGTGCCACCGACACAGGTGCCAGACGAGGCTGGCGAACGGCCACGCTCGGATGGTGTTTTTATGTGCCACCGACACAGGTGCCAGACGAGGCTGGCAGACGGCCCCGCTCGGATGGTGTTTTTATGTGCCACCGACACAGGTGCCAGATGAGGCTGGCAGGTGCCAGACGAGGCTGGCAGACGGCCACGCTCGGATGGTGTTTTTATGTGCCACCGACACAGGTGCCAGATGAGGCTGGCGGACGGCCACGATCGGGATGTGTGTTGTTACGTCCCCAAAGCACGGAGGCCAGTCTAGCGGTACTGGCTACGCCACGTTCGGATGATTTTCTTGTGTGCCACCGCCACTGGTACCACAAAGATACAAATTCCATTTATGCTCATCTATTTTGATTTGTTTGATTGATTTGATTTTCACTTGCCTCAACAGGTCTTCACAAGTGTCACAAGAAGGAAGGTATGCACAGGTGGACTGTCTACGTCGCCGGGTCTTCGGATGGTGTCTTTATGTGCCACCGACACAGGTGCCAGATGTGGCTGGCGAACGGCCACGATCGGATGGTTTTCTTGTGTGCCACCGGTACTGGAACCACAAAGATACAAATTCCATTGATGTTCATCTATTTTGATTTGTTTGATTTTCACTTGCCTCAACAGGTCTTCACAAGTGTCACGCGTGTCACACACTTGCCTCAACAGGTCTCCACAAGTGTCACACACTTGCCTCTGCCTCAACAGTGGTCTTCACAAGTGTCACAACACTTGCCTCTGCCTCAACAGTCTTCACAAGTGTCATAAGAGGGAAGGTATGCACAGGTGGACTGACTACGTCGCCGGGTCTTGGATGGTGTTTTATGTGCCACCGACACAGGTGCCAGGTGAGGCTGGCGAACGGCCACGATCAGATGGTGTTTGTTGTGCCCACAGCACGGAGGCCAGTCGATGCGGTACCAGCTACGGCCACTTCGGATGGTTTTCTTGTGTGCCACCGGTACTGGAACCACAAAGATACAAATTCCATTGATATTCATCTATTTTGATTTGGTTTGATTTTGATTTTCACTTGCCTCAACAGGTCTTCACAAGTGTCACACACTTGCCTCAACAGGTCTTCACAAGTGTCATAAGAGGGAAGGTATGCACAGGTGGACTGACTACGTCGCCGGGTCTTCGGATGGTGTCTTTATGTGCCAGATGAGGCTGGCGAACGGCCACGATCGGATGGTGTTTGTTGTGCCCACAGCACGGAGGCCAGTCGATGCGGTACTGGTTACGGCCACGTTTGGGTGGTTTTCTTGTGTGCCACCGGCAACTGGTACCACAAAGAATACAATTCCACTGATGTTCATCTATTTTGATTTGTTTTGATTGATTTGATTTTCACTTGCCCAACACAGGTCTTCATAAGTGTCACAAGAAGGAAGGTATGCACAGGACTGACTACGTCCCAGGTCGGGGCCACGGGTTATGGCCTGACTAGTCTTGCCGGGTCTTCTCATGCACAGCATACTTCCATTGGTCTCGGTCTCTAGACATTTCCTTAGTGAGACCTAAAGTTCGAAGGTCGTGCTTCACCACCTCGTCCCAGGTTTTCCTGGGTCTACCTCTCTCCACAGGTTCCCTCCACTGCTAGGGTGTAGCACTTTTGCACACAACTATCTTCAGCCTTTTGTCACATGACCATACCAGCGCAGCCGTCTCTCTTGCACGCCACAACTGACGCTTCTTAGGTTCAGCTTTTCTCTCAAGGAACTTACACTCTGACGATTATGAACACTGACATTACACATCCATCGGAGCATACTGGCTTCATTTCTTGCAGCTTACGCATATCCTCAGCAGTCACGGCCCATGTTTCACTACCATGTAGCATGGCTGTACGTACACATGCATCATACAGTCTGCCTTTTACTCTGAGCGAGAGGCCTTTTGTCACCAGCAGGGGTAAGAGCTCTCTAAACTTTGCCCAGGCTATTCTTACTCTAGCAGGTTACACTTTCAGCACACCACCCCCGCTACTGACTTGGTCTCTAGGTAGCGGAAGCTATCAACTACTTCTAGTTTGTCTCCCTGGAACGTGGCAGAAGTTGGTCTCTGCATATTTCCAGTGTTATTGCTCCTGAGCATTTGCCACAGACAAAAACTATTTTCCTAGTTAGCCTTCCTTTGACATTGCTGCACCTCTTATGTGTCCATAGCTTACACTTGGTGCATCTTATAGAGTTTCTACCTACACCTTTTTTTACAGATCGAGCAGGGCCATCTACCTGAAGGCGTTTGTGATTGATCTACCTTCCTACTTATTAGAACTTTGGTTTTGGCTAGGTTGATTCTAAGGCCCTTCGATTCTAATCCTTGTTTACACCTGGAACTTCTCCTCCAGTTCTGATAGTGACTCAGCAATTGAGCAAGGTCATCAGCATAGAGGAGCTCCCAGGGGCAACCTGTCTTGAATTCCTCCGTTATTGCCTGGAGGACTATGATAAAAGGAGGGGACTGAGGACTGAACCTTGGTGGACCCCAACCTCTACCCGGAATTCTTCACTGTACTCGTTGCCCACCCTCACCTTACTAGCAGCGTCTCTGTACATGGCTTGCAACAGCTCTCACCAACCATTCTTCTATCCCTAGTTTCCTCATTGACCACCAGATAAGGGACCGGGGGACCCTGTCAAAGGCTTTCTCCAAGTCAACAAAAGCCAGGTACAAGGGCTTATCTTTGGCTAGGTATTTCTCCTGCAGCTGTCTTACCAGGAATATAGCATCAGTAGTACTTTTCCCTGGCACGAACCCAAACTGCATATCATCTAAGGTAACTCTCTCTCTAATTAGTTCGGCTACAACCCTCTCCGTAACTTCATTACCTGATCCAGCAGCTTGATGCCCCTGTAGTTATTTGTCTCTAGGGCGTCGCCTTTACCTTTGTAGCAGTTGACTATTATGCTGCTACACCAGTCATTGGGTATGACCCCCGTGTATCACCTGGTTAACTATACGGGTGACTAAGCTATAGCCGACACCACCAGATATTTTGAGCATCTCTGCAGTAATTCCTGATGGGCCTGGGGCTTTCCCTGTTTTCATGCTTCTAATTGCCTTATCTACTAAGGAACTGTTAACTCGGATTGCTGGTCCCTCTGTTGGGTCGACATTCGGCAGACTCTCTATCCCATTCATTTTCTTCATTCAGCAACCTATCATAGTGGCGTCTCCAAGTCTCTCTCTTTGCACCCTCATTAAGTGCAAGTGAACCGTCCTCCTTGCGAACAACATTTCTCTCCTACCACGTCACGATTCTCTCTCACACACTGTCTTGCAACACGAAATACCTCAAGTCTTTCATCCTCACGACGCAGGACATTGGCAAATTTTTCCTTCTCTGCTTCCCCTCTGGCTCAGTATTCCCAGCCCAGAAAATCTTGTACCTCTGTCCTTTGCCTGTGAGGAACCTAGCAGAACCTCCTCTCCACCTCACTTCTTGAATGCAGCATATATCAACTGCAGCATATATCAACTGCAGCATATATATATATATATATATATATATATATATACACACACAAATATATATGTATACATATAACTTAGAATAACTTAGAAAGGTTTTGGCCAGTATTGGCCCAGGCCATGTCTAACTTAATAGTACCACCTGGCGAAGTCTTTCAGTTCAGGATTTGGGCACCAAGGCCCATTCGAGCAGAGAGTTATTGTTTGCGGAGACATATCCGGGTGGGGTGGTTTTCCGGTACTGTTTGAAGGAATTTGTCCAAAGACTTCTTGAATTTTGTGTGGTCAGTTTCTTTTTTGACGTGTCCTGGTGTAATGTTGAAGAGAGCAGGTCCAAATGAGGTGAAATAGTTGTGCCGTATTGTCGTTATGTGATGCGATTTAGATTTTTGTTGTGGACGGATGGCACGTGGTCCAAGCCTTGGATGCATTTTGAAGGTGATTGCCAACATCATTCGGACAGTGCTGATGAATATTTTCCACATCATACAGATAATGTAGCGTTCACGGCGTCGTTGGAGTGAATACAATTTCAGCTTCTCTAGTCTACCCCAGTAGTCAAGGTCTGACATGCCATCTATCTTTTTTGTGATTGACCTTTGGGGAGCTTCAATTCTCATATATATTTTGTTTTGTGTAGGGAGACCACAGTGGACAGCAGTATTCAAGGTGGGTCGGGCAAAAATGGAGAAGAGAAGGATATAGCGTGGGAATCTCTCGACTGGAAGGTTCTGAGAATCCAGGAACACATTCTGCGGGCCATGTCAACTTTGCTGCTTATATGTGTAGCCCAGCTTATGTTGTTGTCCACTGTTACTCCCAGGTCTCTGATGTTGTTGGATGCCATGAGAATTTCTCCAGAAGGAAGAGAGTATGGGAGTTTCAGAGCGTCCTCCTCCCTTCCAAAGTGGATCAGTTCGAATTTGTCTTCATTTAGCAACATGTTATTCTTTTCCGCCCATTGGACAACAGCCAGTAGGTCTGACTGAAGGTTTATTCGGTCATCCACGCCATTGATGACCTTCTGGAGCTTGGAATCATCAGCGAAGGTTCTGAGTTGCTGTGTTTGATGGTGTCAGTAATATCATTTATGTAGATGATGAAGAGAAGTGGGCCCAACACAGTGCCTTGTGGGACACCACTGCTGACTTTGGCTGGCTGGATTTGACTCCCTCGACTACAACATGTTGGGTTCTGTTAGAGAGGAAGCACTTGATCCATTGCGCAGCTTTCCAGTGCAACCAATATTGGACAGCTTTCTCAGAAGGATCTTATGATCAACCCTGTCAAAGGCCTTGCTGAAATCAAGGTAGATGACATCAGTGTTGGAACCCTCTCCCAAGGCTCTCAAAATGTCATCAAAATGATGCAGTAGCTGCGTCAGGCAACTCTCCCATTACGGAATCCATGCTGGTTGGGGTTCAGCATATTATGACCTCAAGGAAGTGAGTCATACGCGATCTCAGCACCCTCTCAAATACCTTGATGATATGAGAGGTGAGTGAGATTGGACGGTAATTCACGGCAAGCGATTTGTTTCCTTTTTTGAAAACTGGGACAACAGACTGGGATAGAAGGTCTTCTGGTATATATCCAGCATCCAGTGAGTTCCGCACAAGATTGGCTAGAGGGGGTGCAAGTTGGTTTTGACACATCTTCAAGACACAAGCAGGGAACCTATCGGGACCTACTGCTGAATTATGCTTCATTTCCTTATTGCTGCTAAGACATCAGGAGCGCCAAATGTTATGTCCGATAAAGTGTATTGGGGAGTAACATCACTGATACAGCCCAGATCAGTCATATCAGGATTGCTGAAAACAGAGCAATATTGTTTCTGCAATATCTCTCCCTCATGGTTTTGGCATTGTCTTGAAGAGTACCATTTTCATCAATCAGAGGGCCACAGTAGAACCAGTGACTCTGTGTTTTTTTTGCAAATGAAAAGAACACTTTGGGATTGAGTTTGATCTTCTCAATGGCCCAGGCCTCTTCAGCTCTTCTCTGACTATTGATGATAGACATCATGTTGTTTTGGAGTTTATGTTTTTTAATCTCTAGTGACGAGATGGCAGTCAGGTTGGTGTGTTGCTGTTGACAGTATTTCAGCATGTTGATTTTTTGTTGATTCTTTTATTTTCCTTATGAGAGATTTTCTATTTCTAGGGATTCGACACTTAGATTTGTTTGCAGATCTTAATGGGGTGTGTCTTGCACATATGTTCGTGATGGTGTCTACAAGTGACTGCCAGGACTTTTTGATGTTAGTGGGTGTGTATGTGTGCGTGAAGGACCATCGACTTGTGCAAGATCATATTGATCGCTTCCCAGTTTGCATTGTGGAAATCCATAGTGTCAAATGGATGAACAGGAGGAATGACATTTGTTTTGCATTTTGGCCAGTGAAATCTCAGATCACAGAGAACCATGTCATGGTCGGAGAGTAGGGTTTTCTCCACTGCAATATTGTGGATAGTATCAGTGTGATTGCTGAAGTATCAGTGTGATTTCTGTTATAATATATATTATATACACCAACCACACATATATATATATACACACACACATATATATATATACTCACACACACACACACACATATATATATATATATATATATATATATATATATATATATATATACACACACACATATTCTGTTGTGTCTGGGGAGTCATTTTCTTTTTGTGCCTTATACTTTCCACTTTTTTCTTATTTTTATTTTCCTAAAATTTTCATTGCGGCTTGCAACCTTTTCAATAGTTTTGACTAAAAATAAGAAAAAAGTGGAAATTTTACCGCTGTGTGTGTCATATTAAAAGGCACAAAAAAATGTCTCTCCCCAGACTCAACAGAATATGCTTCAACACACGAACTCATATAAAGAATTTTGCAAACCAATTCCAAAAACGAAATATATACACATATATATATATATACATATACACATATATATATACATATACACATACATACATATATATATATAGGTGTATATGCATAGGTATATATATTATCATTAATATAACTTAACACCCGCTTTCCATGCTGGCATGATATGGATGGTTTGACTGAGGATTGGCGAGCTGGATGGCTGCACCAGGCTCTTAATCTGATCTGGCAGAATTTCTACAGCTTGATACCCTTCCTAATGCCAGCTACTCCAAGAGTGTAGCAGGTGCTTTTACGTGCCACCGGCATAAGGGCAATAGCCATGCTCAAATTGTGTTTTTTACATGTCACCTACATTACCAGTCCAGCGGCACTGGTAATAACCTCGCTCGAATGTTGCCTTTCACGTGCCAGTAAGGCGACACTGGTAACGATCATGCTCGAATGATGCTTTTTATGAGCCACTGGCACAGGAGCCAGTCATTGGCCCTGCCAATGATCATGCTTGGATGGTGCTCTTAGCACTCCTCTAGCATGAATGCCAGTCAAGTGGTGCTATCATCAAATTTGATTTTGATTTTACTCGCCTCAACAGGTCTTTGCAAGCAGAGTTTAGTGTCCAATGAAGAAAAGGTACGCACAGGTGGGATTGTTACATCACTGGCATAGGCCATGGGTTATGGTTTCACTTGGCTTGCTGGGTCTTCTCAAGCACAGCATATTTCCAAATGTCTCGGTCACTGGTCATTGTCTCAGTGATGCCTAATTTTCAAAGGTTGTGCTATACCACTTCATCCCAGGTCTTCCTGGGTCTACCTCTTCCACAGGTTCCCTCAACCGCTAGGGTGTGACTCTTTCACACAGCTATCCTCATCCATTCTCACCACATGACCACACCAGTGCAGTTGTCTCTCTTGCACACCACATCTGATGCTTCTTAGGTCCAACTTTTCTCTCAAGGTACTGACACTCTGTCGAGTATGCACACTGCCATTACACATCCATCGGAACATACTAGCTTCATTCCTTGCAAGCTTACGCATGTCCTCAGCAGTCATGGACCATGTTTCACTGCCTTGTTGCATGGCTGTTCGTACACATGTGTCATACAGTCTACCTTTTACTCTGAGCAAGAGGCCCTTTGTTACCAGCAGAGGTAGGAGCTCTCTGAACTTTGCCCAGTGTATTCTTATTCTAGCAGCTACACTTTCAGAGCAGTCACTCCGGCTACTGACTTGGTCACCGAGATAGCAGAAGCTATCAACTACTTCTAGTTTTTCTCCCTGGATTGTGGCAGAAGTTGTTCTCTGCACATTTTCAGTGTTTATTGCTCCTGAGCATCTACTACATATAGAAGCTATCTTTCCAGTTAGCCTTCCTTTGATATTGCTGCATCTCTTATGTGTCCATAGCTTACACTGGGTACCTTTTATAGAGTTTCTACCTATGTCTTTTCTACAGATTGAGCAGGGCCATCTACCTGAAGGGATTTGTGGTTTTTCTGCCTTCCTACTTATTAGGACTTTGGTTTTAGCTAGGTTGACTCTAAGGCCCTTCGATTCTAATCGTTGCTTCCACAACTGAAACTTCTCCTCTAGTTCTGATAGTGACTCAGCAAGTAGAGCAAGGTCATCAGCATAGAGGAGCTCCCAAGTGCATCCTGTCTCAAATTCCTCTGTTATTGCTTGGAGGACTATGATACATAGGAGGGGGCTGAGGACTGAACCTTGGTGGACCCCTACCTCTACTTGGAATTCTTCACTGTACTTGTTGCCAACCCTCATCTTACTGACAGCATCCCTGTACATGGCTTGCACAGCTCTCACTAACCATTCATCTATCCCTAGTTTCCTCATTGACCACCAGATAAGGGATCGGGGGACCCAGCCAAAGGCTTTCTCCATGTGAACGGACGCCAGGTACAGAGGATTATCTTTGGCTAGTATTTCTCCTGAAGCTGTCTTACCAGAAATATAGCATCAGTGGTGCTTTTCTCTGGCACGAACCCAAACTGCATCTCATCTAAACTAACTCCCTCCCTAATCAGTTGGGCTATGACCCTCTCCATGACCTTCATTACCTGATGTAATTATTTGTATCTAAAGTGTCACCTTTACCTTTGTAGCAGTTGACTATGGTGCTGACACACCAGTCATTGGGTATGGCTCCTTCATGTATCACCTGGTTGACTATACGGGTGACTAGGCTATAGCTGACACCACCAGATATTTTGAGCATCACTGTAGTGATTCCTGATGGTTCAGGGGCTTTCCCTGTCTTCATATTCTTAATTGCTTTATCTACTAAGGTACTGTCAATTCGGACTGCTGGTCCCTCTGTTGGGTCAGCATTTTGCAGACTCTCTTTCTCCCATTCATTCTCTTTATTGAGCAACCTTTCATAGTGGCATCTCCAAACCTCTCTCTTTGCATCCTCCTTTAGTGCAAGTGAACCATCATCCATGTGGACACATCTCTCTCCTACCACATCACGATTTTCTCTCACACATTGTCTTGCAATACAAAATACCTCAAGTCTTTCATCCTCACGGCGCAGGACATTGGCAAATTTTTTCTTATCTGCTTCCCCTCAGACTAAATATGTATATATATAATATATATATATATATATTTGTATGTATATACATATATATATATATTGTATGTATGTATATATATACATTTGTATGTATGTATATATTTGTATGTATATATATGTATATATATATATATATACATATATATATATATATATATATATATATATATATATATATATATATATATATTATATATATAGAGGGCATTATTACACATAAATGCCACATGCTAGGAGGGACTTTTAAAGTCATAACTACCAAAAATAAACGAATCGTACCGAAATGCAGTTCGAAAAAGCCCACCATTTACATAAATATATGAGGAGTGAACATTTTCATGTGCTACGATGGAGGCGACGGTTGTCTGTTTGGTTCCGCTAGGTATGTTGGTTTTGTTCATTCATGATATATTTTGAATTCGTTTCACTGAAGAACAAGAGACGTAGATAATACGTTAATTGCAAAATCACAGGTGATCTGGAACTAAATTCTGTTTTTAAATGTCTTGCTTCGAGAGCTGCATTCGGTACGATTCGTTTACTTTTGGTAGTTATGACTTTAAAAGTCCCTCCTAGCGTGTGGCATTTATGTGTAATAATGCCCTCTATATAATATAAATAAATATTTTCAAGTGAAAAAATTTACAGATTTTTCTCTTATGAGGTTTTTCATGCTAACTACCTGATAATTTCTTATTAAGATTTTATCCTAATTTTTAAATATATATATATATATATATATATATATATATATATAGATAGATATTTGTATCTATATATATGTATATAGATATAGATATTTGTATCTATATATATGTATATAGATATAGATATTTGTATCTATATATATGTATATATATATATAGATATAGATATTTGTATCTATATATATGTATGTATATATATGTATATATATATTTGTATGTATATATATGTATATATATATTTGTATATATATGTATATATATATTTGTATGTATATATGTATATATATATTTGTATGAATATATATATTTGTATGTATCTATATATATATATATTTTTTTCTAGTTTCAGCTCAGAGCTGCGGCCATGCTGATGCACCGCCATTTTGTGCTACACTGTTATTACGACGAACTTCGTCTAATATGTGGCACTTGGTGAAGAATGGAGATTGATACAGCTACTCTCATTTGCACCTCTTGCCATGAGGTAGGTTCATCTGGGACTCTCGACAGGAAGATGTCCAGCTTTGATTTAAAAACCGCTACATCTACTTTGTGCAAGTTCCTCAGACTCTTTGGGAGAATATTAAAAAGCTGTGGGCCCTTGAAATTCAGGCTGTTGCAGAAGCTGGTCCTGAATCGTGATGGCATTGCTGGGATCTTTGGCACTATGCAGTGTCGTCCCGTTCTAGCATTGGTGTAGCTTACAATGCCAAAATTCGGCACAATTCCTTCCAGGATCTTCCAGACATATATCACTGCATACCTCTCCCGTCTTCTCTCCAGGGAGTAGAGTCTTAGCTGTTTCAACCTTCCCCAGTAGCTGAGCTGTTGCAAAGAGACAATCTTCTTTGTGAATCTTCTCTGGATTGCTTCAAGGTCCGCTGTTAATTTTACACTGGTGGGTGACCATAGCTGTGAGCAGTAATCCAGGCAACTGAGGACGAATGTCCACCAGAGGACCATCATGGTTTCCTTATCTCTGGTTCTGAATGTTCTTAGGATCCACCCAGCCAGTCGTCTGCACTTTGTCGCCATCCTGGTAATGTGCACTTGGAAAGAGGTATCATTACTCATGTCGATACCCAGGTCCCTCACAGACTTAGGCTCTGGGATTGAAATTCTCTGTGGACCGGTGTATCCTGTAAGTTTAATATTCAGTTTTGGATGCTGGTAGCGCAGGGCTTGGAATTTTTCAGCATTAAACTGCATATTATTATCCTCAGCCCATCTGTAGATTGAGTCCAACTACTGCTGCAGGTGTGCAACATCGCTGGGGTTCTGTATTTTCTGCGAGACTTTCGTATCGTCTGCATAGCTGGCCAGAGTGGCTATCCGGGCATTTGAGGGCATATCTGAGAGGGCCACTATAAAAAGCAGTGGTCCCAAGACAGTGCCCTGTGGAACACCGCGCACTATTTGTGTGTTCATAGAGGTGGCTCCTTTAACCACTACTGCCTGACTCCTATCTTTCAGGAAGTCATGCAACCACACTCCAAGTTTTCCAGCTATGCCGAGGTCACGTAGTTTGTGGCATATCATACCATGATCCACCTTGTCAAAAGCTTTTGCAAAATCAAGGTAGATTACGTCCACATTTGATTTGTTGAGTAACTGCCTTAACACCCAGTCATAATGCTGTAAGAGCTGGGTCAGGCAGCTCCTACCTGGTTGAAAACCATGCTGGGTATTACTCAGCAAGTTATTTTCCTCAAGGAATGCAATTAGTTTCTTTCTGACTATCCTTTCCATGACTTTACTGATGTGTGAAGTCAGAGAGATAGGCCTATAGTTTTTGGCATCTGCTCTACTTCCCCTTCGGAGGTTTGAAGACGATCAGATACCGTCGTAGTTCCGACCGTAAACGATGCCGACTGGCGCTCCGCCGGCGTTCGCTTCGATGACCCGGCGGGGAGCCTGCGCGGGAAACCATAGTCGGTTCCGGGGGGAGCATAATTGGGCATATTATTCCCTCCTTCAGCTTGCTTGGCAGTTTGCCATTCGCAAGAAAGCTCTGGAAGAGAATCTTGAGGGGTTTTGCCAGGGCATGCTTACACGCTTTGAGGAGGATGGCTGGGAAACCATCTGGACCAGCAGCTGAGTTTGTGTCCACTTCATCTATGGCTAGTAGGACATCTTTTTCGCTAATGTCAATACATTCTATTGTAACCGCCTCGCTGGTTATAGGTGAGGCGGCAAAGAAGTCCACTGGTTCGTTCACTTGTCTGTGTTCCAACGGGGTGGTAAAGACACTTTTGAACTGGTCATTCAGCATCTCACTGATCATAGTTGGACTGTCTGTGAGGGCGCCATCCTTTTGGAGGAGGGGTCCTATCTTGTAGTGCACTGAGACTGTTTCTTTTGCATAATGAAAGAAGGCCTTTGGGTTTGATTTAATGTTTTTTATAACCCAGGCTTCTTTGTCTGCTTTCTCCTTCACATAGGATTGTTGCAGCCTTTTTTCGATCTCCATCAGTGTTGTTTTTAGGTGGGACGTTTCGCTACTTTTGGGATGTTGGTTGAGATGATTTGCAACCTTCGTCCGTCGTCTCATGAGGATCTTCCTGTCTCTTGGAATCTTGCTCCTATTCGTTTTGGCCTTGTGCTCTGGGACATATTTCTGGCATACGGCTTGCACAGAAGACATGAAACATTCTAGTTTCATGTCAATGTCTGGTGTGGAGAGACATTCCGGCCAGTCCTCTCTGAGGATCTCTTTTTGGATCGATTTCCAATCTGCTTTGTGGAAGTTCAGATTGGAGAGATTTTGGGTGCTTCCTTTAGGCTGTATGTCTCTGGTTACTTTCGGCCCAAACATAGACAGCTCTATTATGTTGTGATCCGAAACTGATATATATATGTATATATATATTTGTATGCATATATATATATATATATATATATTTGTATGTATATATATATTTGTATGCATATATATATGTATATACAGTTGCGGCCAAAATGTTCAGAACGGCATTGTTTTCGTCAGAAAAGTAGGTATAAGATTTTATCAAAGTTGTTTTATATTCTATTATTTTCACAGACAATAAATACGATATTATTTGTTATTGTCTGAGATTTTGGTGTAATTTGAGAGGATAATAAAAAAGTTATGGATGATTTAGTGATTTACTGCAAAACCCATGGTGGCCAAAATGATCAGAATGGTTGCTTTTACTCCGTGTTTTAGTATATTTAACCGTCAAACTCTAATGTTTTGAATTTGTTTATGTGACAGTTCGTTTACTAAACATTAGTAAGAATATCTGCAGTGTACTTTGTTAATATAATGCCACTAACTCTGTTACCAATTTGTCAGCAGATTATTAAGCTTCGAAAGAAAGATAATTTAAGTATTAGGTCTATTGCAAAGATTGTTAACAAGTCAAAAAGTGTTGTTCACGGTATTCTTAAGGTCTACGATAATTGTGGTTCGTGTAAAGCAAGAAAGTCTACAGGTAGGCCGAGAAAAACGACCAAGAGAGAAGATCGTGCTATGGTAAAGTTGGTTAAAAAGGACAGATTTAAAACTGCTGCTGCTGTTTTTCAGGAAATGAGCATTGTACTCGAAAAACTGTTTCGTCCTTTAGTTGAACATGACCTACAAGCAAGAGCACCTGCAGTGAAGTCACTGATCAGCTCCAAGAATAAAAAATGTTGTCTTACCTTTGCAACCGAACATGTGTTGTGGTTTCAAGAAAAATGGCAAACGGTGCATTTCAGTGATGAATCTAAGTCTATGTTATTTGGCTCAGATGGGAAAAGGTACGTTCGTCGAAAAGCAGGTGAAAAATTGTCACCTAAATGCCTTAAGACTAGTCTTAAATTCGGTGGAGGAAGTGTCATGGTTTGGGGGGGTAATATCTGGAGATGTTGTGGGCCCTTTGGTGCGATTACATGGAAAGGTAAATGCAGGAGTTTGTAAACAACTTGTAAAAGATCATTTCTTGCCTGTGCTGAGAAATTCAACTAAGCGACCACCCATATTCATGCAGGACAATGCCCCATGTCACAAGGCTAAGGTGGTCATGAACTTCCTCAAGGCTGAAAAGGTTATTGTTATGGATTGGCCTGCTCAAAGCCCAGACCTCAATCCTATTGAAAATGTGTGGAATATTCTAGGAGAATGTTTGAAAGCCAGAAATCCTTAAACAACCGAGCAATTATGGAATGCCCTTCAGGAAGAATGGACTAAGATCACCCAGCAAGAAATTGAACATTTAATTTCCCCATGCAGTCAAAAATGTCAAACTTTGATTGAAGCTAAAGGGCTTAACACTAAATATGAAATAATTCCAGCATTCTCTGTCACTTTTTGATTATTTTGTTATTTTTTCAACCGTTCTGATCATTTTGGCCACCATGGGTTTTGCAGTAAATCACTAAATCATCCATAACTTTTGTATTATCCACTCAAATTACACCAAAATCTTAGACAATATCAATTAATATTGTATTTATGTCTGTGAAAATTATAGAATATAAAACAACTTTGATAAAAACTTATACCTACTTTTCTGACGAAAACAA
>NC_043001.1:120947694-120965194 GCF_006345805.1 Octopus sinensis | reverse complement strand
TATATATATATATATGATATATATATATTTATGCATATATATATATATTTGTATGCATATATATATAATATATATATTTGTATGCATATATATATATGTATATATATATATTTGTATGTATACATATATGTATATATATATATATATTTGTATGTATACATATATGTATATATTATATATATATTTGTATGTATATATTTGTATGTATTTATATATATGTATATATATATTGTATGTATATATTTGTATGTATATATATATATATATGTATATATATATATTTGTATGTATATATATGTGTATGTATATACTTTGATACTTTGATAGGTTTCGGCCATTATTGGCCCAGACCATGTCTAACTTAATAGCACCACCTGGTGAAGTCTTTCAAGTCAGAATTTGGGCACTATGGCCCACTCAAGTAGAGAGTTATTGTTTACAGAGACATATCCGGGTGTAGGGGGTTTATCCGGGATTTCTTGAAGGAATCTGTGCAAAGACTTCTTGAACCCTATAGGGTCAGTTTCTGTTTTAATGTGTTTTGGTGTAATGTTAAAGAGAGCGGGGCCAATTGAGGTGAAATAATTGTGCCGTATTGTTGTTATGAGATGAGAGTGCGATTTTGTTTTGGGCGGATGGCACGGGGCCCAAGCCTTGGATGTACCTTAAGGTGATGCCAACATCATTTGGGCAATGCTGATGGAATATTTTCCGCATCATGCAGATGATGTAGCGCTCACGACGACGTTGGAGAGAATAAAGTTTTAGCTTTCTAGTCGACCCCAATAGTCGAGGCCTGTCATGCCATGTATCTTTTTTGTGATTGCCCTTTGAGGTGCTTCAACTTTTTTGATACCTTGTATTGTGTGGGGAGACCACAGTGGACAACAGTATTCAAGGTGGGGTTGGGCAAAAGTGGAGAAGAGAAGGATAATGGTGTGGATATCTCTTGACTGGAAAGTTCTGAGAATCCAGGAACACATTCTGCGGGCCATGTCAACTTTGGTGTTTATATGAGTGGCCCAGCTTATGTTGTTGTCCACAATTACTCCCAAGTCTCTGATGTTGTTGGACGCCGCAAGAGTTTCACTTGTTTCAGGGCATCCTCTTTTCCAAAGTGGATTAACTCAAATTTATCCTCGTTCAGCAGCATATTGTTTTTTTCTGCCCATTGGATAACAGCCAGTAGATCTGACTGAAGGCATGTCCGGTCACTCGCCTCATTTATGACCTTCTGTAGCTTGGAATCATCTGCAAAAATTTTTATGTTGCTGTGCTTGATGATGTCATTAATGTCATTAATGTAAATGATGAAAAGAAGTGGGCCCAGCACAGTGCCTTGCGGAACGCCACTACTGACTTTGGCTGGGCTTGATTTTACCCCTTCAACTACAACATGTTGAGATCTGTCTGTCAGGAAACACTTGATCCATTTCAGTAACTTTCCAGAGACACCAATGTTGGATAGTTTTTTCAATAGGATCTTGTGATCGACCCTGTCAAAGGCCTTACTGAAATCAAGGTAGATGACATCGGTGTTGGAGCCCTCTCCCAAAGCTCTCAAAATGTCATCAAAGTGATGCAGGAGCTGCGTTAGGCAGTCTCTTCCATTACGGAACCCATGTTGGTTGGAGATCAGCCATCTGTTGCTTTCCAGAAATTGGGTTATTCGAGATCTCACCACCCTCTCAAATACCTTGATGATATGAGAGGTGAGTGAGATCGGACGGTAGTTCACTGCAAGGGACTTGTTTCCCTTTTTGAAAACTGGGACAACAGACTGGGACAGAAGGTTTTTTGGAATATAGCCAGCATCCAGTGAGTTTCTCCACAGATTAGCAAGGGGAGATGCAAGTTGGTGTCGACACACCTTCAGGACACAAGCAGGGAACCTATCGGGGCCTACTGCTGAATTGTGTTTTATTTCGTTTATCGCCGCTAAGACATCAGGGGCACTAAACGTTATGTCCGATATAGTGTGTTGGGGGTTGACATCACTGATACAGCCCAGATCGGCCATATCAGGATAAATATATATATGTATATATATATTTATATGTATATATATATGCATTTATATGTATATATATAGGTATTTATATGTGTATATATATACATATAAATATATATATATATATCATCATCATCATCATTTAACTTCCACTTTCCATGCTGGCATGGGTTGGACTATTTGACTGAGAACTGGCGAACCAGATGGTTGCACCAGGCTCCAATCTTGATCTAGCAGAGTTTCTACAGCTCGATGCCCTTCCTAACGCCAACCACTCCGAGAGTGTAGTGGGTGCTTTTACTTGCCACCGGCACAGGGGCCAGTCAAGCGGTACTGACAATGGCCTCGCTCAAAAAATATTCGAGCAAGGTTGTTGCCAGTACTGCCTGACTGGCTCCTGTGCCAGTGGCATGTAAAAGCACCCACTACACCCTCGGAGTGGTTGGCATTAGGAAGGGCATCGAGCTGTAGAAACTCTGCCAGATCAAGATTGGAGCCTGGTGCAACCATCTGGTTCGCCAGTTCTCAGTCAAATCGTCCAACCCATGCCAGCATGGAAAGTGGAAGTTAAATGATGATGATGATATTATATGTGTATTTATATGTGTGTGTATATATATATATATATATATATATATATATATATATTATATATATGTTATATATGTATATATGTATGGCGTGGTTAAATCGCTGTAGTTGTTAAAGCATGGCGTTGTAAAAAAATGATACAATTATTTATAAGAGCGTCAGAGGAATATTGGAAAACAATTGTGGCAATGAGTAGGGGAGATAACTCGGAAGAGTGTCTAGAAAAATATGTAATATCGTCAGAGAAAATCATAGGCACAATGCCAGCAATTTTGAAATGGTTGTGCAAGTCGATATATAATAATAATGAAATTATTGTATACAGTGCTCAAGTGCATCACAACTTGTCAGAAAGTGCATATAAAGTACATGCAGTAATGTACAAATGTCTGGAAAGCGAACAATGTATGAGTCAGATACATGCTTGTGTGTGTATGGAGAGGAAAAAAATCCGGTGTAGTGTTGGCGAATCTCAGAAAGCATGAAAGTTTTAAAGGATGCAGTGCTTCGACAACTAACAACTGATATCGGCAGTCTGTTCCATGCTTCAGCAACTCTCAGCATGAAAAAATGTTTCCTGAAGTCATGGGAGCTGTGCTGTTTTCTGACTTTGTAAATATGTCCACGGGTGTTAGACGGGTGGAGTTTGAAAAGGTGCTCAGAGTTATTGTTTGTAAGATGGTTAATAATTTTATGGGTGTCTGCCAAGTCAGCTGCCAGATGTCGGAGTTTCAATGTGTCCATGCCCAGGGAAGTAAGGCGTTCACTATATGGCAAATGCCTGATGGAGGGTATTCTTTTGGTTGCAAGTTGCTGAACGGCTTCCAGACGATTGATACCCTGGGCAAGATAGGGGTTCCAGACTGGTGATGCAAATTCCAGGTGAGGTCTTACCATAGCTATATAAAGCCGCAGATAGATAGTCGGAGAGTGGCTCACAAAGGATTTGGTGAGTGATATAAGATATATGATTTATATATGGCACTTATGTAATTGCATCTATTATGAATATGTAGATGAGTTGAAATCTTAGGCATATTAAACTATTTCGTAGTAGACTTCTTTGCATTCCATCCTCTCTATCGTTGATTGAGTAGGCCATTGATGTCGAAAAGGTCTCACGCACGACTATTCCATTTTTTTTTCCGTTTTCAATACTACATTAATCAGTGTAGTTTAAGGGAAATTCTACGATTATTTCTAGCAGATCGAGCAACCATGTAGCAACATCGTGCACTCGTCCTTTCACAGATGATAAAACAGGAAGCTGGCTAGTGTCTTTGATCAAACTAACTATACTCGGCCTTCACATTAAAATCTTATACTTATATGAGAAATTTGTACATTTTAAATAGCAAGAATGATAAGAGGACTTGTTCATTTTATAAAATAGTGCATTCATTCAAACGAATTTATTCTTTTCTTACTTTTGAAAATATCCATGTGAAATTATTTACTTTTGAAAATACCCTCTATTAGAAGCAATGCAGTATATTAGAACTAAAACATCTCTTACTGTCACTCACTCACATACTCTATATTTGTTGTTTGCCAACCTCCTACTTCAACATTAGCACTATGTGACAGCAAACAAATTGTTATATAGGGATCAATATGTATCTTACATTGTAACTAATTAATCATTGTAATATGAGATACTATATTGCATTATTTTGATATAGTGTATAATATTTGCTTTTCGTTTTTGCCTCATACTTAGTTCAATGCCTGGCACAACTGTTGCCGAATATGAGAGCTGTTTGAAAAAGATATATACTGTCACTACTGTTCAGGTAAGGAGTTTCCTGTTTCTATTTTATTTTCATTTCATTTTGCTTGTTGCAAGTCATGTAGAGTAAAAAGTGGTCTTTCCTCCACCATCCCTAGCTAAATAGATCCACGTTGCTCAAGACTTCCTTCTTTGAGCATCAATCTTCTGGAATTTCCTCTTACTCATTTTTTCTTCTTCAGATATTAACTAAGAGTCCAGAAGAACCTTTAGTCTTGCTGAGGGCATGTCAACCTCTCTCTCTTGCCTGATAAAATGCATCCCATACATTATGTAAGTGGTTGCTGTTAGGAAGAGTATTCGGCCATAGAAAATATGCTCAGAATTAAATGCATGAGTGAATGCGGTCCTTTGATGCTTCTAAGAGAGCAGTAACTATGTATGAACTGACTTGGACTCTGATGATCTGTCCAACATGGAAATCAAATAGATGATGATGATGGTGAAGTTGAGCATAGACTGTATTGATCTTAACCTGTCTCAGAAGTCTTACAGAGGTCATGAGTGTAGTCATCCGTTTCCTTCCTGACTAAACCTTAAAAAAACCCAAAACAAACTCCTATATGATTTGCTTCCTCTGCTAAATCTCTTACGAAAGGCATGAGAACAGTACAATATGTATTTCTTGTCTCTTACTAAACACAATTTTGGGTTTATTGTAAAACTGTATAATGTCAGTAGAACTTGTCATGCTTTATTGATCAGAAAGCTCAAATGGTACTTGGAATAAATAATTTCTATCCCCATTTTTGTTTTGATATTTTCAAATTGTAATTATGTTTATTCATGCATGAGCACACACACTATGTGTTTGTATGTATATATATATATATATATATATTTACATTTGATGGATATTTGTTCCCATCTTGTTTGTTGTTAACACAACGTTTCAGCCGATATACCCTCCAGCCTTCATCAGGTGTCTTGTGGAAATTTTGAACCTGTTTTCTCATTCCTAAGATAATTTTTGATGTTGTTATTATTATTATTCAGGTCACTGCCTGGAATCAAACTCGGAATCTTGGGGTTAGTAGCCCACGCTCTTGCCACTATGCCATGGGCAATTATGGAGTAAATTTTAGGGCTTATAAATCTAATATTTTCCTATCCTTCCTTAATACTGGTTCCCATATGCAGCTCATATCTGCACTTGGTCTCCTTAGGAGGCTGTTGTGTCCTAGCACATGTGCTGCTTCTTTTAGTTTTCGTATTTTCCAGTGGTGTTCTCTGTCTATTATTCTAACTTCATCCCAAAGGGGGAGGTGGTCTCCGTTTTTCCATACATGATCAGCTATACCCAATTTATTAATATCTTCTTGTGTCACAGCTTTGCGATGTTCCTCTACCGTTATTTTGAGGGGCAGCATGTTTCGCCTTTGTGTACATACCACAGCTGTATGGAATGGAGTACATGCAGTTCTTAGTCATATTCTCTTCTATTGGTGGTTTTACTCAAAGGAGATATTTGCAAAGTGTTGTATTACTCTTGAATACTGACCTGATGTCATATGGGCCACATATCTTTTGTATCTTTTCAGAGAGGCTTTCACAGACTGTGGACAGTTTATTGGTTTTATGCTCTCTTTTCTTCATAAGTCCTAAAGAAAATATTAGATTTATAAGCCCTAAAATTCATTCCATAATTGCCCATGGGCATATCGTGTAGTGGTTAAGAGCACGGGCTACTAACCCCAAGATTCCCAGTTGGATTCCCGGTAGTAACCTGAATAATAATAATAACAACATTGAAAAATACCTTAGGAATGAGAACCCAGGCTCGAAATTTTCCCAAGACACCTGATGAAGGCTGGAGGGTATATCACCCAAACATATTAACAATAAACAAGATAAGGACAAATATCCATCAAACGTAAATAATGTATGCCCGAGGAGACAGGCTGTGTTAGGGGAATCCAAAGTAGCATGGAATCCAAATCAAAACTGTTTTGGATAATACATGTAACTCCTGATAAATGTGTTAAGTGCCCCTTT
Organism: Octopus sinensis; assembly: GCF_006345805.1. Lineage (NCBI taxonomy): Eukaryota > Metazoa > Mollusca > Cephalopoda > Octopoda > Octopodidae > Octopus > Octopus sinensis. The sequence continues at coordinate 120,958,808 of NC_043001.1, read as the reverse complement.
TCTTTCATTTGTCCACTCATTTGTGTGTGTGTGTGTGTGTGTGTAATTATTATTTGAGGGAATAAAATCCAAACTTACAAGGAAAAAGAATTCAATTTAGAAATACTAAATCAAATTCCACACAATATAATATAATATAAAATATTAGAAAAAAAACCCACCTTTTATCAATTCAAAATGAATAATTAAATTACACCATCTAGAAAATTACATTTAATAGAAAAGTTAAAATTAAAATAACAATAAAAAGTAAAGATTAAGTAAATTACAAAAATAATAAAAATGTATATAAAAGGTATATACAATTTATATACATTTTATATACATTATATACATTTTTATTATTTTTGTAATTTACTTAATCTTTACTTTCTATTGTTATTTTAATTTTAACTTTTCTATTAAATGTAATTTTCTAGATGGTGTAATTTAATTATTCATTTTGAATTGACAAAAGGTGTTTTTTTTCTAATATTATATTTATATACATATACATATATACATATATCTACCTATATACACATATATATCTATCTATAGTCAATCGCCTGTCATCTATTACCATGTGGTAAACACAATCAATGTTTTCCTCAGTGGTGTCAGCATGAATGTCCTTGGGGGCTAAACTTTTTGTGCAGGTACTTGATTACTCAACAATGCCAAATTTTCATGAGATGTTACTATTAGTTACTTTTAAAGTGTATTTTGAACAGTGAAATGCCAGTTTACCTGTAAATAAACAATGTAGTTATAAGTAAGAAAAAGTGAAATTGATGTATCCAAGATTTCATAGCTCTAGCATCACTCCTTCATAGTCAAATTGTGAACTTTTCAGCCCACCCTCATAGCCAGCTGCTTTTCTGTCACCTGCACTCATGCACTCTTGAGTCACTTGTTGCTACTTCTCTTATCACCCATATTGTGACCACACTTACTACTGGGTGCCAAGCAAACCACTGTGCCCAAATCCTTTCTTCACAAGAACCTCAGTCAACTGAAATTGTGCTAAGAGAATGTATTTTCTTAGGAGTGTTAAGGGTATCACTCACATCATTGTTCGAAAGTTTCTGATGGCTGTAGGCTGAACTCTTTCCTCCAAACCACACCAATGAAATAAAAAGAAAACACACACTCATCATCATCATATAAGATATTGAACAATACTTGCAACCCTTTATTCAGATGCATGTATATATGTGAATGAACACTCACAAATATGTGTGTGCATTTGTGTACACACACACTCAACAATATCAAGGTGTTGTAAATTCTTTCCTTGTTTTCCCAATTTTCAGGAATTCTGGAGTGTATATAACAACATACCTGATGTGAAGTTTCTGAGTAATCGTTGTTCCTACCACTTAATGAGAGGCAAAAGAAGGCCTGTATGGTGAGTCTAATTATGGTTGTTGTTGTTGTTGTTGCCCCAAGTCAACTTTGATTGAGCAGATCTTTAATCAAAGACATTTGTTCCATGACTCTCCCATAGTTTATTCAGTGAGTGTATCTTTAACTACATCGTCCAATGTATTCTTTTTTTGTTTTGTAAGTCAGTGCAGTGTTGTTTGGAGGAGGTTTAGCTGCTATTTCTAGAAGGTTGATTAATTATGTAGACCCTGATTTAGCAGTGGTGAACCAACCTCATTAGTTGGGTGTGAGTGTCAGCTCTCTCTCTTTTAAGGTGATCATTACACCTAAGCTATTTAGGTGTAATAGCTGCAAAATGGTTGGACCATTAGAGTGTTAGATAGCATGCCATGCAATAATCATCCCATATCTCTGCACTCTTTGTTCAAATCCCACCAATCTCAACTTTGCCTATCATTCTTTTGAGATTCATAAAATATCAGTCCATTACTAGTGTTGATTCTTCTCTCTTCCCCTCTCTCTTTGTCTTTCCCTCACTCCCCCACTTCTCTGTATTGTATCTGTAATTTCACTGGTTTAGCCGCAACACTGAATTGGCAGAGCCATTGGAATGATGAATTGATGATCTTGCAGTCTTTGTTCTGGCTTTTTACAGTCTGAGTTCAAGTCACTCTGCAGTCAACTCTTCCTTTCATCCTTTCAGGGTTGCTAAAAAAGTACTAATCCAGAGCAGTCTACCACAAGGTCTGACCCATGCTGTGTTGTGTTGTGGCCCCGAGAGCTATGCCAGCAGAACACAAACTCCTGATAGAGCCACTCATGCTGGACAGGCCAAAGGATAGAGGCCAGACTAATTATGAAGCACCTCTTTCCAGAGATAAAAACGGGTTTGCATAGAACCAACGCCCCTACCTTACAAAAAAGCCAAGTTATAGCTGCAGTGATGATAATTCAAGGCCAAACAGTGAAGAAAAATCAATGATGGCCTATGCTCCTTAGGAAGTGAAGGGCTTAAATAGGTAATCTAGGGTAGTATATTAGCAGAACTGTTAGTGGATTAGGGGAGATGTATCTCTGATGAGAATATGAATGCTTGATTCTTCAGCTGGTTCCAAACCCAATTTCACTCCCTTCCAGGAGCCTATATAATAAAAACCATTAAGATTTAACCTAGGTTTATCTGTTCACCTTATAATAAATTTGTAGGGAGTTGATAGTTCTGTGGTAGCTAAGGCAATTAGAAGCATGAAGACAGGGAAAGCCCCAGGCCCATCAGGAATCACTGCAGAGATGCTCAAAATGTCTGGTAGTGTCGGCTATAGCCTAGTCACCCATATAGTTAATCAGGTGATACACAAAGGGGTCATACCCAATGACTGGTGTAGCAGTATAATAGTCAACTGCTACAAAGGTAAAGGTGATGCCCTAGATACAAATAACTACAGAGGTATCAAGCTGTTGGACCAGGTGATGAAGGTTACGGAGAGGGTCATAGCCCAACTAATTAGAGAGAGAGTTAGTTTAGATGAGATGCAGTTTGGGTTTGTGCCAGGGAAAAGTACTACTGATGCTATATTCCTGGTAAGGCAGCTGCAGGAGAAATACCTAGCCAAAGATAAGCCCCTGTACCTGGCTTTTGTTGACATGGAGAAAGCCTTCGACAGGGTCCCCCGATCCCTTATCTGGTGGGCAATGAGAAAACTAGGGATAGATGAATGGTTAGTGAGAGCTGTGCGGGCCATGTATAGGGACGCCGCTAGTAGGGTGAGGGTTGGAAATGAGTACAGTGAAGAATTCCGGGTAGAGGTAGGGGTCCACCAAGGCTCAGTACTCAGCCCCCTCCTATTTATCATAGTCCTCCAGGCAATAACGGAGGAATTCAAGACAGGATGCCCTTGGGAGCTCCTCTATGCTGATGACCTGCTCTAATTGCTGAGTCGCTATCAGAACTGGAGGAGAAGTTTCAGGTGTGGAAACAAGGATTAGAATCGAAGGGCCTCAGAGTCAATCTAGCTAAAACCAAAGTCGTAATCAGTAGGAAGGTAGACAAATCACAAACACCTTCAGGTAGATGGCCCTGCTCGATCTGTAGAAAAGGTGTAGGTAGAAACTCTATAAGATGCACCAAGTGTAAGCTATGGACACATAAGAGATGCAGCAATGTCAAAGGAAGGCTAACTAGGAAGATGGTTTTTGTATGTGGCAGATGCTCAGGAACAATAAACACTGAAAATGCTCTGAGACCAACTTCCGTCACTTTCCAGGGAGAAAAACTAGAAATAGTTGATAGTTTCCGTTACCTAGGTGACCAAGTCAGCAGCGGGGGTGGGTGTGCTGAAAGTGTAACTGCTAGAGTAAGAATAGCTTGGGCAAAGTTCAGAGAGCTCTTACCTCTGCTGGTGACAAAAGGCCTCTCGCACAGAGTGAAAGGCAGACTGTATGATGCGTGTGTACGAACAGCCATGCTACATGGCAGTGAAACATGGGCCGTGACTGCTGAGGATATGCGTAAGCTCGCTAGAAATGAAGCCAGTATGCTCCGATGGATGTGTAATGCCGGTACTCACACTCGGCAGAGTGTAAGTACCTTGAGAGAAAAGCTGGACCTAAGAAGCATCAGTTGTGGTGTGCAAGAGAGACGTTTGCGCTGGTATGGTCATGTGGCGAGAATGGATGAGATAGTTGTGTGAAAAAGTGCCACACCCTAGCGGTTGAGGGAACCTGTGGAAGAGGCAGACCCAGGAAAACCTGGGACGAGGTGGTGAAGCACGACCTTCGAACTTTAGGTCTCACTGAGGAAATGACTAGAGACCGAGACCTCTGGAAGTGTGCTGTGCGCGAGAAGACCCGGCAGGACAAGTGAGTCCACAACCCGTGGCCTTCTACATGGGATGGAGCCAGCCTACGTATGCATACCTTCCCTTCTTGGGACACAAAACTCTACTTGTGAAGACGTGTTGAGGCAAGTGAGGATCAGAATCGAAATCGATCAATGGAAATTGCGGATGTGCTACCAGTGCCGGTGGCATGTCGAAACTCTGCTTGTGAAGACCCATTGAGGCAAGTGAGGATCAGAATCGAATCGATCAATGGAAATTGCAGATGTGTTACCAGTGCCGGTGGCATGTAAGAGAACTTTCCGTTTCGCGACCGTTGCCAGCACCGCTCCGTTTCGTGTCCGTTGCCAGCCTCGCCTGGCCCTCGTGCCGGTGGCACATAAAAAGCACCATCCGTTCGTGGCCGTTTGCCAGCTCTGTCTGGCACCAGTGCGGGTGGCACGTAAAAAGCACCCACTACACTCACGGAGTGGTTGGCGTTAGGAAGGGCATCCAGCCGTAGAAACACTGCCAGATTTGACTGGGCCTGATGAAGCCTTCTGGCTTCACAGACCCCAGTAGAACCGTCCAACCCATGCTAGCATGGAAAACGGACGCTAAATGATGATGATGATGATGATGATGATGATGAAGGACATCCAGCCATAGAGATCAAGCCAAAGCAGACAGTAGAGCTTGGTGTAGTCTTCTGATTCCCCAGTGTCTGTTGAACCATCCAGCATGGAAAGCAGACATTAAATGATGATGATGATAATGATTTGAGCAGCAAATAGTGCCTTGTGGTATTTGTTTCATCCTTTCAAGGTTATTAAAAAAGACGAAAGTACCAATCTAGTGGTGGTAGGAAAGGTAGGGTTGGTGGAACTGTAAGAATGTTGAACTGGCTAAGTTCAAACCCCGTAATGGTCTACTTGGCTGGTGAACTTACTCTGTTGCCCAGTTTAACACCACCTGGGACATGGGCGCCTTAAACAGGGTTCACTCTGTTGTAAGTATTCGGGTCAGGTCTCCAGTTTGAGGACACCTTACCCTTTCCTTCATACCTGTCTTGGAGGCCTTGTAAAGGGTCATGAATACTGCCTTCCCTTCTAACTAAAAAGTTTCTTTGTCACATAAATACAACATGCATCCCACTTTTAGAATATGTACATTGACCTTGCACATTGTCAGTGGTGACTAAAAGGGTTGGCATCTAGCCATAAAACGCTACTTCAGAAAACCTAGCCAACTTGTGCCAGAATTGGTAAATCAGATGTATAACAACAATGATGACTATGATTTCTTTATTAAATAAGAATACTGTGTTGTAGAGTAGTTTGAGCAGATTTGTGTGTGTGTGTGTGTGTGTGTGTACTCTTGTTTTGTTGGGTGATAGTGGGTGTGGTTTTAGTAGTAATTTAACCCAGGTCAGCCCTGATTGTGTAGACCTATACCATCACCAACTGGTCTTTTTCTATATCTAGGATCATGTTCAATGTAACATGTGATTTCATAACATAATACAATGAGATTTGAGGGAAATTTAGCTGCTATTTCTCACTGATCGAGTGACTGTGTAGAAACACCTTTGTTCTTAAGCGTTGGTAAAGTTGTGTGAAGATTCTTGTGAAATTCTTTGCTTTGTCACCAGCAGAGAACTTTCATGCTCCCCTTCTTCTTCCTCTTCACATTCTTTCCTCCTTTCTGTTCTCATTCTCAGCAGAAAACACAACCACTGACTTATGTTCGTGTGTGTGTGTGTGTGTGTGTGTGTGTGTGTGTGCGCGTTTATAAAATATTATTCCTCGTAACTATTACCTGCACCCACCACCACCTTTATCATCCACTTTCAATATCTGGCAGAAACAGATAATAATGACAATGTGGCAGCCTATACCTACATACGCAGCAAAAGGATGACAAACATTGCATTGTGAGAAGATGTTAGTCAATAACCTGTTCTTTCTTATCCAGTTGAATTTTGGGTGGTGGTGAGAAAAATCTAGTATCTGCCGTCAGCACTTCTGTAGTAAATACCGTAGACGAAAAGACAGCAGTTAAAATACCAGAAATGCTGCTGGTGAACTAAAGTATTTTGCAGCGTTAAGTTACTTCCCTTTGCTGTTGGCATTCAGTTTGCCTTTCATCTCTGCTGTTGTGGGTTTATTGTTAAGGTATTTATTTCACAACAACATGGTTTCAGGTCTTGATCCCACTTTCTTCTACCATAGCATCTGACTACTAAAACCATTGTGATTGAAATTTGGTAGAGGGCAAAGTGAGAGACAGCCTGGGTGATATACTTAATATGTTACCTTAACACCCACACCTGGTTCTTGGGTGCTTAGAGCTGAATACATTCTGTTTTGAATATTCAGGCCAAGTTTCTTGTCTGAGGATAATTTCCTCCACCTTGTCAGTCTTAGAGACTAAAAAGAATCCTGAATGAAAATCCTTATTTCTTTCTATTAAAAAAATATTAGATACCAGTAATATGCAGGGACAAATTGAATCAACTCCACATTTGCCATATTAATGTCAACTTGTCAAAGTTAAAAATTATCATCCTTTTTAAGGTGGTGAGAATTGTTAAGATGCTGGACAAAAAGGTTTGCAGCATTTTGTTTGTCTTTATGTTCTGAGTTTATATTCCACCAAAGTTGACTTTTCTTTTCATGCTTTTGGGACTTATGTTGGCATTAGGAAGGGCATCCAGCCGTAGAAACATTGCCAGATCAGACTGGGCCTGGCGCAGCCTTCTGGCTTCCCAGACCCCAGGTGAACCGTCCAACCCATGCTAGCATGGAAAGCGGACGCTAAATGATGATGATGATGAGGATGATGATGATTATTATAGTGGTTAGTTGCAGAAACGTTAGCATGCTGGACAAAATGCTTTGTGGTATTTCATCTGTCCTTGAGTTCTGAGTTCAGATGCTGCCTAGACTGCCCTTGCTTTTCATCCTTTCATGATTGATAAAATAAGGACTGGGGTCTATGTAATTGACTGGCCCTCTTTCTCCAAATCTCGGGCCTTGAGCCTATATTAGAAAGTGTTATTATTGGGCAGAATCAGCATCAGACAAAATGCTTAACAATTTTGTTCTGGTTTTTCAAACATTTCCTTGAATTGCTTCAGGTCAATAAAATTAAGTACCAGTGAGGTACTAGGGTCAATTTGATTTACTAACCACCTCCACTTAAAATTCTTGACCTTGTACTTAAATTAGAAACATTTAGCATTTGGTAGAATTGTTAGAAGAATAATGCAATGCCTTTTGATTTATTCTGTTTTTTTACATTCTGTGTTAAAATTCTGCCAGTCAGTTTTTTTTCCTTTATTGTTTCTGAGGTTGATGACGTACCAGACGGAAACTTGGGTCGTCTCCCCACACAAATTTCTTGCCTTAGGCCTGTGTTAGGAATGGCATAGTTATTAGAATGTCAGACAAAGCACTTAGTGGTATTTAGTTATGGCTCTTTAACTTCTGAGATGAAATCCTGCCATGGTCAGCTTAGCCTTTAATCCATTCAGATTTGATAAAATAATGTACCAGTCATATATGAAATCAATGTAGTTGACTTTCTTCCTTCTCAAAATTGCTAGTTTTGTGCCAAAATTGTTGTTATTATTAAGGCGAGCTGGCAGAATTGTTAGCAGACTGGGCGAAATGCTTGACAGCATTTTGTCCATCTTTACATTGAGTTCAAATTCTATGGAGGTTGATTTTGCCTTTCATCCTTCTGGTGTCGATTAAATGAATACCAGTTGAGCACTGGGGTTGATGTGATTGACTAACCCTCTACCCTCTAACTTCAAACATTGTGCCTCTAGTAGAAAGGATTATTATTAAGGTGGCCAGCTGGCAGAATGCTTAGTGGCATTTCGTTTGTCTTCGTGTTCTGAATTCCAGTTCCACTGAAGTCAACTTTGCCTTTCATCCTCGTCAGAATAAGTATCAGTTGAGTACTGGGGTCGACGTAATTGACTTATTCCATTCCCTGAAATTGCTGGCTTTGTACCAAAATTTGAAATCATTATTATTATTATTAGGCAGAATTTGTTAGAACTTTAGCTGAAAGGATTTATGAGTTATTGTGGTTCTTGACCTTCTGAATTCAGATTTTTTAAAATCATGGCCCGATTTGAACTTGGAACGTACATAGCTATAACCAAATACCACAGGGTATTTTGCTGGATACGCTAATGTTTCTGTCAATGCACCACCCTTTAATTCCTGGAAAAGGCAGAAGGCCAGAAATTTGCAGGGAGAGTCAATTATATCAAACCCAGTTCTTGATTGGTACTTTTTCAAGCCTAAAAGAATAAAAGGTAAAATTAACTATGATCAAATAAATAGTACGTGTGTTTAATTGGAAAAAGATGACCCTCCCCAAGTATAACAATATAGAAAAAAGTTTGAATCTTAAAATTTGATCTGAATTTTGTGTTTTTCAAATTGAATTTTGCTTCATGATGGAATTTCAGTTTTAGACTCATATCTGATATTTGTTCATTTTACTCTGTTAAAAAAAATTGTTGAATCAAATTGTCTTCTAGTTTGGTCGAAGTTGAAACTGATATAAATGTTCAATTTTTTTCTCTTTAATCCTCCAGGGAAGATGAATTCAATTGCAAGGGAGGTCACTGGCGTTTTAAATGTAGTAAGAACTACACGGTAAGTTATCTCCCTTTGTCATTTACAGACTTTTTATTACTACACAATCGGATCGATAGTTTGGAGATGATTATCATCGCGATATCAAATTGGAAATAAAACAGAATACCTTCGGTGAGAGAAAGGAAGAAAAATGCTATTTAGCTCTTGGTCGACTTTGATTAAGCAAACCTATGATTAAAGACTTTCCAGCTATCACTATCTTGTCATTTTGTATTTCAGCAACTACATTGTTCAATGTATTTGTTACACCAGAGTATGATTTTAAGGAACTTTTGCTGCTATTTCTAGCAAGTCAAGCGACCTCGTAGAGACTCGCACATTGCTAGATGAAAGTTACATATATACATACATATTCATACAGATATTCATTACCAACTCAACCACATCATTATCATCATCGTCATTTAACGTCTACTTTCCAAGGACAGAAAACCGGGTTTCTACGACTGGATGCCCTTCCTAACGCCAACCTACAAACAGTGGGAACTCTCTTAACTCAAAAACCTTGTTACTTTGTTAGCAGCCGGCTTGAACTCACTCAAGAACTTAAATGAAATACACACACACACACACACACAACTGAATAGTATGCAAAATTTTTGGGGAAGATGGCATTATGTTTATTGATATTGTTAACTGTTGGTGGAATGAAACTGACTCCAGTTTCATTTTGTGTGTGTGTGTGTGTGTGTGTGTGTGTGTGTGTGTGTGTGTGTGTGTGTACATACACAGCCATGTTTATGCAGTTAACTTCTTTTCCCAACCAGATGCTTTAAGGTTCAGTCTCACTAGGGCAAGTGTCTTTTCCTATGGCCCCAAGTCAAGCAAAGCCTTTTAAGTAAAATTTGTGGGTGGAAACTAAAAGCTCATCATATATATTGATATGTTTTTGTCTGTCTGTCTGTTTCTCTCTGGGATTTTAGTTTATTTCAAGTACTCCCAATTACATGGTTCTTTAGTGGTATTAGTATTGTTGTTGTAGTTATTATTTTTATTGTTTTATGATATTATTGTTATTTGTTACTAATGTTCTTACTATTCATTCTCTGCCTGGAATTTTTTACTTCTCTTTCCTGTGTACATTAAGCATACCTGAGTGTGCGTAGGTCTACCTACCTACCTGCCTATGAAGGTTGACTGAAAAGATCATAGGATGAACTAGATACTCTCATGGAGTATAACCAAATGCAATATATATATATATATATATATATAGAATGAAAGATACTCTTAAAAGTTTTTAACTATTGTTTGAAAGACAGAATGACCTGAACCTTTTGGAAGAAAACTTTCCAAAAGCTTTGTGTCATTCTGTTTTATACAAAAAATCTTTTTGAATAGTTGATAACTTTTAAGAAATCATTTTAAATATTGTGAGTGTATTAAGTAGTTTTTGTAGAAATTTTGAAATTATATATATATATATATATGTGTATGTAAAATTTTTAAATTATATATGTATATATATATATAGAATAGGGAGAAAACGGAGAGCTAATTAGCAAAATTATTTATTAATTATAAAATATAACAACATCTCTGACAGCTGTTTCAGTTCAGAAGTCTTTAGATAATTAATTTATAAAATTAAAATCATTAGAAGAGGAATCTCTTAAGAGGTAGTAAAGACATACCGATTAGAAATGCATGTTGAAATAATGGCTATAAACCGTTAACGGATAGCATATATAAAAAGAACCACTTATAGAATGCCTCAATCCATCATAGGGGGAGAAGGTAGTGTATATTTGTGCCTTAAAGAAAGAAAAGAAGAGATTAATATATCAAAGAGTATCGAGAAGGAGAAAAAGGAAAAATGGAAGCTGTTTATATGGTTACTTTATAGTTGAACGCTCTATAGATTGGTAACTAACCAGTATTTTCATTGGATTTATAATACCTTAATGAGGTTTATTACCTTTACTTGAATATATATAAGCATGCATGTGAATGAGTGGACAAATGAGAGAAGCACTCAATAAACTTGGTAGAAATTACACATATTTTTGATAAAAATTTGACTCCGCCCCATATGACATAGTTTCATGCTTGCACAGGACTCACCTATCTCATCAGATACGAGAAGAGGGAGAGATCTGAGACAAATTCAAGGAGGTTCCAAGATTTAGCCTTCTATTTGTCAGTTCAGGTGATGTGTTAATGCTGTGGAAATGATACCAACTATTTTTTTTATTCTTAGGCCCACATGCTCAGGTAGGGTATTGGCAGGTTGGCAGCATGCTGTTGC
>NC_043001.1:120930194-120940194 GCF_006345805.1 Octopus sinensis | reverse complement strand
CTCCCAACTATGGTCATGACACAATATAAAGTTAACAGCAGAACTCGAAGCTATCCAATGAAGCTACACTAAGAAGATTGTCTCAATGCAACATATCAGCTACTGGGAAAGAATGAAAGAATTAAAACTCTTCTCCCTGGAGTGAAAGCGGGAGAGATATGCAGTGATATACATCTGAAAAATCCTGGAGGGTCTTGTCCTTAATTTTGGCATTCAAAGTTACCCCAACAGCAGAACGGGGCGCCATTGGATGGTGCCAAAGATCCCAACATCATCATCAAAATACAGGATCAGATATTGCAACAGCTTGGGTTTCAGGGGACCACAGCTCTTCAATATCCTTCCTAAATGCCTGAGAGACCTGCATGGTGTGGATGTGGGTTTCTTTAAAACTAAACTGGATCACTTGTCAGGGATTCCAAATGAACCTGCTTCTCGGCAGGAAACACAGATGCAGGCAGATTTGTTGAACTCCCTTGTTGCTCAAGTGCCACGTTTCAGAGGTGGTTTCACATACTAGTGTAGCTCATTCAACTGTGATGCCCCAGCATGGCCGCAGCTTTCGGGCTGAAACACTTTTAAGGATTTAAGGGGATTTAAGGATATTATATATAATATATATATTATATATATATCATATAATTAAGGGCTAAAGAGGGTTATTCTAAAGCCAAATACACTGTTTTATCCACTTATAATCCGCTTGTTACAGGAAAATTGAAACTGAAAACGGGCAACTAACCTTTAGAAAATTTAAATTTCGTTATCTCTATATTGAATCAATTTCGGACTTAATCTTATAAAAAAAGATATATTCCTTCTTCAGTAGAACTTTCGAAGTTCTACTGAAGAAGGAATATATCTTTTTTATAAGATTAAGTCCGAAATTGATTCAATATAGAGATAACGAAATTAAATTTTCTAAAGGTTAGTTGCCCGTTTTCAGTTTCAATTTTCCTGTAACAAGCGGATTATAAGTGGATAAAACAGTGTATTTGGCTTTAGAATAACCCTCTTTAGCCCTTAATTATATGATGTATATTGCAACCGTAACGGTTTTTTTAAATATACTGCCCACGCTTCCTGATGAATTCCTTTGCTGTAGAGTAAGGGACTTCATCCTATATTGCTTAGTATTATATATATATATAATATATATATATTATATATATTCATCATCATCATCGTTTAGCGTCCGCTTTCCATGCTAGCATGGGTTGGACGGTTCAACTGGGGTCTGGGGAGCCAGAAGGTTGCACCAGGCCCAGTCTGATCTGGCAATGTTTCTATGGCTGGATGCCCTTCCTAACGCCAGCCACTCCGTGAGTGTAGTGGGTGCTTTTTATGTGCCACAGGCACAGGTGCCAGACGGGGCTGGCAAACGGCCACGGATGGATGGTGCTTTTTACGTGCCACCGGCATGGGGGCCAGACAAGGCTGGCAACAGCCACGATCGGATGGTGCTTTTTACATGCCACCAGCACGGAGGGCAGTTGGGGCGGCGCTGGCAACGGCCACGGGTGGGTGGTGCTTTTTATGTGCAACCGGGATGGGGGCCAGGCGAGGCTGGCAACGGCCACGATCAGATGGTGCTTTTTACGTGTCACCGGTACGGAGGCCAGTCAGGGCGGCGCTGGCAACGGCCACGATCAGATTGTTCACTTACGTGCCACCGGCACTGGTATCACAGCTGCAATTTCCATTGATGTTGATCGACTTCGATTTTGGTTCTGATTTCTGATTTCCACTTGCCTCATATATAATATATATTATATAATATATATATATATATTATATAATATAATATATATATATTATATATAATATATATATCATCATCATCACCATCATCGTTTAACGTCCGTTCTCCATGCTAGCATGGGTTGGACGGTTTGACCGGGGATCTGGGAAGCCAGAAGGCTGCACCAGGCTCCAGTCTTATCTGGCAATGTTTCTATAGCTGGATGCCCTTCCTAAAGCCAACCACTCCGTGAGTGTAGTGGGTGCTTTTTACGTGCCACCCGCACAGGTGCCAGGCAAGGCTGGCAACGGCCACGGTCGGATTGGTGCATTTTACGTGCCACCGGCATGGAAGCCAGTCGAGGCGGTGCTGGCATTAGCCACGATTCGGATAGTGCTTTTTACGTACCACCAGTCCTGGCATCTGCCGGGTGCCAGTCATAGGATTGGTTCAATTTCAATTCCGATTTCGATTTCACTTGCCCCAACATGTCTTCGCAAGCAAAGGGGGTTGGCATGGGTGCCTGTCGTCGGATGAGGTTCGATATCGACTTCGCTTGCCTCAACAGATCTTTGTGTCCAAGGGAGGAAAGGCATGCATAAGTGGGCTGGGCTCACTTGTCCTGCCTGGTCTTCTCACGTACAGCATATTTCCAAAGGTCTCGAATATATATATTGTATATATATATATATATATATAATATATATATATATTATATATATAATATATATATATTATATATAATACTAGCAGTATCGCCCGACGTTGCTCGGGTTTGTAAGGGAAATAACTATATAAGCAGTTTTAGAGATGTAAAGTATAATAGCCATCTCAATATGGCTAACCACAAAGGGGGGGGGGTGTTACTGTAGCTTTTTACGTTCTGAGATTTAATAATAAATTTTTAGAGAGTTACTTCCCTTATATATGCCAAAAATGCATTAAAATGGGAGAAATTGATGGTAATTTTTTTTTAAATTGTAGACTCATCGTAGACGTGCGCTAATACCCAGAAGGGCTCGATATGAATCACGACTATAAGATACCCGTTTTTGGTTAAACTGCACTGCAAAATGTGGGAGTAGTTAGGAATCTAAATCGTAGGAGATAGACAGCACACAACCTCACTTTTATATATAAAGATATATATATATATATATATTATATATATTATCAAACATATAAGCGACGGCCATAATAGGACATCCGACTCACTAGAAAGAGCAGCCAAACTCCAAACCACTAATAGTTGTAATTCTGAAATGGAAAGAGAAATAAAAACGTTTACCTTTTCTTTTCTGGACTATGCATAGTTTCGGCAATCTTTTGTAAATAAATTAATTTAATTAATTTATTTACCACTGGCGTTGCCTCGTCAGCAGAAAAGCCGAGGACTATATATTATATATATATATATATATTATATATATAATATATATATATATTACATATATATAATATATTATATATATATTACATATATATAATATATATTACATATATATATAATATATTATATATATATTACATATATATAATATATTATATATATATTACATATATATATATATTATATATATATATATATATATATGCATGCACACTCATAAAGTTCACAGCATCTATTACCTTTTTTACAGGGGATGAAATTGGAGGAGTGAGTTGTAGCATACGAGGTCGGGATGACATACTTCAAGTGTGGAATACTCAGGCTCAGCTTGTTGAAAGAAGTTCATTAACCAAGAAGATTGAGTCCATGTTTCCAGGAGTTACTTTCATCTCAGTCTACTATAAAGGTTAGTGTCCTCTATAAAAATCATTGATTTTTAACAAAAATACATTTTGTTGTAGTATCAAGTGGGGAGGAGTAGTTCTACATAAATGTATCTTTCTTATGCAAATGTGTAGGACACTTCTCACTAGATCATGTAACTCTCTTTTATCATGTTTTATTGCTTCAAGTTGATGAAAGCTGTGTATTTTTATTATTTGAATAACACATTGCACTTTGAAGCTGGTTAAGTTCTATTTTAGCTTTGAAATTTGAATGAGATATTTGGTGAAAATGATTTTTTAAAAAAATCTAGCTTGGCAGTACTGATTACACTGTCCTTCATAGATGAGGTCTAATAAAACTGAAACACATTTAGATTTGTACAATCTTTTATTCCTCCCTAATCTTCCCCAATTATGTATCATCTCTATGCAAATCTACATCCACCATATGTTAAATCTACATAGAGACTTTGAAATGACCCTCCTTTGGGGCTGTAATATCTTGGCTCTTTCAACAGCAAAATCATTAGAGCACTGTTTGTATTGAGAAAGCTCTATGGCACAACACCCGTTGTAAATATTGGCAGTGCTCAACCAGTATACTTACGTGGTTGCTCCAAAAGTTATCCCTCACTATTACTGACAATCTCTCCTTACAAAAGCACATCCTTAGCACATCTAGAGCTGCATCCAAAAAGACTGGCTCTTCTCCTCAGCGTCAGAAAATACTTCAGCTCTAACAATTGTTGACAAAATTCAAGTTAGACACAGAGTATTGCTTCTGTCACCAATACTGTCAATCACACTGACAAACTTAACACATCATTATCTCATCCACCCTATTTACTAGCATATGATTCCACCACCGCACCATAACTGTCATTTACCACTATCACATCTCTTTAGTTAGTGACACTGATTATCTGTGATTATAGTAGATGGCATCCACTGTATGCATGTATGGGTGTACACACACATGCACACACACACGCACACACACACACAAACACACACACACACACACACAAAAATGCACGCATGCACGCACTTGCTCTGCTCGGTCTATTTCAGGAAGTAGATTATGAAGAAGAATGGCATTGTGTGGGAGCAGACCATTCCAACCCATGTGAGCATAGAAAATTGTCATAAAATGATGGTGATGATAACCCCTCTCTCTAAGACATTTCCCAAGATTCCACTCAACAAAGCTGAACCTGAAAGCATTTGGTTGAGAAGCAAACTTCTTAACCACACAAGTCATACCTGTGCTTCTATACCTAAAATCTGTCTTGTCTCTGGGAAAGTCATCTGGCTATAAACTACTGCCTTAGAAAACCTATCGTAATCAACAAGCATAAAATGCACATAAAATGATAATATTATATAAAATTTGTAAGTAAAGCAAACGTTTGATTCTTTAATTGCAATGCTGCTCATGGTGTCATTCTCTCTCTTTAACTTCAGGTTTTCAACTCCTACGTTGCTTTACATCAAAACAAAATCTTTCTTTCATATACCAAATGTTTAAATTTTTGTTTTGCTTTATGGTGCATTTTGTGATTATCATTAACATCTAATCTAAATTAAGTCACCTTATTTACACTGCTTCAAGCTATTACTGTTTAAATTTGACAGCTAGTTCTAACTCATTAAGCTGCTGACATCAATAATTTCACTGTTGATGACTTTTGGTAGTATCTCTTAAAATACTTTACTGCTGATATTTTGTTAAATCTTTGGCTAATCTTTTTCTGAACTACAAACATCCACACAGCTGGTGTTTAACTCTGGTTTCCATAGCATTCAGCAAATGAATGCTAAAGTAAAATCTATCCACTGGTCTAATGATGTGTAAGGAAATGACCTCATTGCTGTGAACTGTAGAGTTACTGCTACTGTTTGTACCAGTAACTTGTAATGATACCTACTGAGACCAAGATTATCTCAGTTAGTCATGAGTTACCTGTGGCACACAGGGGTTTCTGAATGGCACATCTAACAAAAAAATTACCTTCACTTTTTTTTAGCACACTCGTGCCACATTAAAAGTGCTTGTGCCAGTGCCATGTTAAAAGCACCCAGTGGAGCACTCTGTAAAGTAGTTGGTGTTAGGAAGGGCATCCAGCCATAGAAACCATGCCAAATCAGACTGGAACCTGGTGCAGCTCTCCAGTTTGCCAGCTCTGGTCAAACTATCCAACCCATACCAGCATGGAAAACAGACATCAAAAGATGATGATGATGATGATGTGTCTTTCCTACACACAGCTGTCCTCATCTATATGCAACACATGACTATACCAGTGCAGTTGTCTCTCTTGCACACCACATCTGATGCTTCTTATGTCCAACTTTTCTCTTCGGGCACTTACACTCTGTTGTGTATGCACACTGACATTACACATCCTGTGGAGCATACTAGCTTCATTCCTTGCTAGCTTATGCATGTCCTCAGCAGTCACAGCCCATGTTTCACTGCCATGCAGCAAGGCTATTTGCACACATGCATCATACAGTCTACCCAGTTAGCCTTCCTTTGATATTGCTGCTCCTCTTATGTGTCCATAGCTTACACCAAGTACATTTTATGGCCTTTTCTGCAGATCGAGCAGGGCCATCTACCTGAAGGGATTTGTAGTTTGTCTGCCTTCCTACTTATTAAGACTTTGGTTTTTGTTTGATGGACTCTAAGATCCTTTGATTCTAGACCTTGCTTCCACACCTGAAACTTCTCTAGTTCTGATAGTGACTCAGCTATTAGTGTAAGGTTATCAGCATAAAGAAGTCCCAAGGGGCATCCTGTCTTGAATTTCTCTGTCATTGCCTGGAGGACTATGATGAATATGAGAGGGCTGAGGACTGATCCTTGGTGGACCCTTACCTCTACCTGGAATTCTTCACTGTACTCGCTGCCAACTCTCACCTTATTGACAGCATCCCTGTACACGGCTTCTACAGCTCTCACTAACCACTCATCTATCCCTGGTTTCTGCATTGACCACCAGATAAGGCATTGAAGGACCCTGTCAAAGGCTCTCTCCATGTCAACAAAAGCCAGGTACAGAGGTTTATCTTTGGCTAGGTATTTCTCCTGCAGCTGTCTTACCAGAAATCTAGCATCAGTGGTGCTTTTCCCTGGCACAAACCCAAACTGCATTTCATCTAGACTGACTCTCTCCCTAATTAGTTGGACTATGACCCTCTCTGTGACTTTCATTACCTGATCCAACAACTTGATACCTCTTGTATTTCCTATAATTGTTGATGGATGTGTAGTCTTGTGCTTGTTCAATGGTTTGCACTTTGTGCTTCTTAATGGGGTGTTTTTTACTGGTGTCTTCATTGGTTTTTTGGTTTATTTTTTGTGATGTGGTGTTTGTATTTTTTGTAATTGTAAGCAGGAAGGTATATTATTAGTTTGTTTAGGATTTGTTCACGAGTTGGTGATGGGGTGTATGTTTTTCTTTGTATGTGTTTAAGGTGATAAATGTTGTAATTTATGACAGGGTTAGCCGTAAAAGTAATTGTCAATAGCTACGTCTCTAATAAATGGTGCTTTCAAGACTGAGTAATATTTGAGGGATTGTTCTATCAATAAAAATATGTTTTTGTTTGTTTGTTGGCAATCAAATTTTGTTTTCATGTTCTTAAAAAGATGTGTGTATGTGGCTGTTTAAATTTCCTTACAGTTTTCTGTTTGACTTTTTTTAAGGAAAAATGTAGGTTATGTGTACGTGAGAGTTTGTGGTCATTTGATTTTGGTTTGCTTTTGTGCATGGCTGGGATGGGGGTTTGTTATGTTGCCTGTGGTCATAGAACATTTAAATAATACAGACATGCACAAACACACACACACACACACGTATACATATGTATGTGGAGGTATGGCTGTGTGGTTAAGAAATTTGCTTCCCAGTCACATGGTTTTTGGTCTAGTCCCTCATTCCATGGTACCTTGGGCAAGTGTCTTCTACTTTAGTTTCAGGCTGACCAAAGCCTTGTAAGTGAATTTGGTAGACAAAAACCGAAAGTAGCCCATCACACACACACACACATGCACGTGTGTGTCTCCTTGTCTTGACATTGTCTGATGGTTGTAAATAAGGGTCACCACAATAGAAATACTGTCCTTCATTGTCCTTCAGTGCTGTGCAGGAAAAATATGTTAAACTACAAACAATATTTTTTGTTGGCATTTACCTTTCCACAAATTGTCTGCTTGCTTTGTGCTTTTGAAAGTAAGTGGAATGAGAATCTTTTACTTGAGGAAACAGGTAAGGCTTAACCGCAGGGAAGGTATACAGCTGTAAAAAGACAATCCTTCAATAATGTGTACATGTCTAACCCATGGTAGTGTAGGGAAAAATGGATGTAAAATGTGAATTATAAATTTTATCAATCTGAAATTTTAGACTGAAAAATATTTTAAATTGAAATTCTCAAACAGCTTACAGTATTTGTTTTATTATTTCAGCCTTTGCTACACATGAAGCATTTGAAGGAGTTAAGGATACTTTAGGATTTGCCTAAAATATACATTCACTTGGTTTTGAAGTTGGCATAATTGTTTTCCACATCGAGAAGGTAACCAACCAGTTTTTAACTACACACACACACACACATGCATAAACGTAAATAGTTGATAGGTTTTGATTTGATGACGCTCATTTGTAAAACCTTATAAATAAAAGAAAAATCTCATTTCACCATATTAAGCTTATGTGCAGTTAAAGATAAGCCTGAAAGGGATTTGAACTGATGTTATTACAAGAAATATGGCTCAAGTAAATCCAGAGACCTAGTCTGCATTGATATATCAATATTAGTAACAAACATATGAGTAGTGCAAATGTGTCTTAGTTCTGTGTTTATTGCATACTTTTCATGAAAAATCTTGATTGTGTGATATCCACAATATTGACTTTACAGAAGTGTGCACTTAAAGCTCAGACTGATAAAGTTTGAAGGTGAGCAGACTGCCCAAGGGGTTTGCTTACCTTTGAGAGATGAGGCAAACATGTTAAAGGTATATTATGTTTAAGGAAGTGGGTGGCCTGAAACCATGCTATGTCACTGCAGAGGTCACTGCAGAGGTCACTTCTGAATTCGAGTTTTGCTTTGTATGCCTGAAATTTTGCCATGTGTTATATACAGCAATTATGATAATTGACTAAATGCTTTTTCCCTACATCACATACAAACAAAAAAAGTCTGCATATTATATTTGAGATGCTTTTTCCTGGATATCATTGTCTGTAATTACAGGTGCACATTATGTGTATATTGCATGTGGACACAACACTTTAGAATTGTTGTTGGGTGAAAATGCTAGGTCACTGGATTTTCATGCTTTACTGAAGTCACATCCAACTCTGGTAACCGACTGTCTTTCATCCCTCCAGGGTCAATAAAATAACACTGATATGTTAGGTTCAATCAATTGTACAATTTCTCCCTTGAGAAATCAATATCTTGAATGCGTTTATGGGGCAACAAGAGCACCTGATTAAGTTCATTAGTGTCTTCATCCTGTTTATTCCTTTATAGGGTAAGTTCAAATATTGATCTTGTTTTTCACTGCATCATGGGTGACTGAATAAATGCTAATGGGGTTGCTAGATCAGTTTCATAAAAAGTAGCACAAGATTTTCAAAAATGAGTGAGTTGTGATATAGAATAATCTAAAATGAAAATTTTGCCAGTGAATAATAATTTAGGAATTCCCTGTAGATTAGTTCATATATATATACATTCTGTCTAGTTTCTGTAATTGAAGAGGAGATTAACCACTTTGAAATGCTTTTCTGTTCTTTCTTCAAGTCTTGGTAGGTAGTGCTGTGGGCTGATTTTAGGTGTATTTACATCATTTGTCCATAATGAGAATTTTTCTCCATGACAAAACACTGAATGGTTAGCATATTTGAACTGGTAATAATCTTGTATTTATACGCAACACTGCTTAGCACTGTTACCCTGTGATAATTGCTTGTAGGCTGGTTTTAATTATTTAGTTGATTCTTACCTTTTGAAAATTAAAATCTTTAAGTCATCTGAACTGAAAAAAAAAATGGAAATAAAAAAAAGTAGCATGCACTTTCATAATCTGTTGCTTGTATACCACCCTACTACCCTGCTGTGCTAATAAATATTGCTAGAGTTGGTCTTGTTGACTGTCATAGATGAGTAATCTATGCCTTGTATTCCTGAGGTGAAATGCAAGAAATGTCTGGTTGCCAAACTTAGACCTACATATTCACACTCACTCATTCTCTGTCTCTCTCTCATTCATGTAATGATGTGACAGTTTAGTTAAATATTACATGTCATGCAGCACAGTGGTCTGTCAATGTCTGTCATCTTTGGTTTCTTTGTGTGATTATTGTAGGGTGCTAAAGGAAAAGAGGTTGCTTGCTGCTTGCTCAACCTACCTTCATTTCTTGGAGGTAGAGGACAATGGATTGTCTCGCATAATCCCCTCATAGT